>NW_024581127.1:31711086-31773729 GCF_017639235.1 Corvus kubaryi
AAGGAAGGAAGGAAGGAAGGAAGGAAGGAAGGAAGGAAGGAAGGAAGAAAGAAAGAAAGAAAGAAAGAAAGAAAGAAAGAAAGAAAGAAAGAAAGAAAGAAAGAAAGAAAGAAAGAAAGAGAGAGGAAGGAAGGAAGGAAGGAAGGAAGGAAGGAAGGAAGGAAGGAAGGAAGGAAGGAAGGAAGGAAGATAGTAGTATTATCTATAAGAATACAACAAATCACCCCAAAGAATTGTGAGATTTTAAAAAGGGATTTAAAGTCTAAAATATTATTCTATACATTTATATTATGAAATTTATATATTCATTAAAGGCATATTACAAATGTACATGCCAGAGTGCATTTAACTAGAATTACACTCACTGAGCAGTTATAGTTAAAGCAAAGAAAACAATATTAATAAATAAACTTTGCTTGGTATAACTGTACCTATACTGCTAATTTTTAGAGTGTAGGTAAGCAAAACAAAATAGATACTTCTCTGTACTCCTGGTGTCATTCAACATTGTTCATAGTATAGCTCTTACTTTGAATCAGTTTAATACTTGGTTTAATAATTTAAATACCTTTGATGAGCATTGTCAAAATTTAGGCAGTAGAATAACTGTGGAAGAGTGAAGATTTTGTATCACAGGCTATATTCACTAAACTATGGACACCTATAATATTAATACATATTACTTCCTTGGTAATCTTAATGGTTGAGTGAAAAGAATAAGCTAGTAAAGGCTACGAGGTTTTACTAAGTAGCTCTGGAACTAAATAATTTCTTAATTAAAAGTTTGATTTGAATACTTGAAGGGCAAAATATTTTTTGGAAGGCAATGCTGCCTTTCAGGGGAGTGTGGGGCTTTACATTGAAATTGAGGGGTTTTGTTCTGAGATTTCTTACCACTAGATGTCATACTGGGGATATCAGTCTAGTGTTTTTCCTTTAAATTAGTACTGTAGCAAAAATCCAATAGATCTGATTTTTCCCTCCAGCTCTTTAAAAAAACCAGCTTAATTTAAAGATGAAAAATGTGAAAGAAATACTCTGCTGTTAGGGAAAACACTAAAATTCAGCTGTGTTACTTAAGGGGTCCCACTTTCTTCTGAGCTCATGAGCCCAAGCGATGTGAGATCACTTATCCTGAGCTGGGGAAGTACCTCTCTCAGCTCAAGCTGTCTCGTGAAGCTGTGCCCTGTGGTGTTTCACTCACCTGTGCAAGGCATGTCTGTGTACCTATCTTCAAAGATAACTGGCAGCGTGTTCCAGTCCCCATCGATGTCCAGGCATTCTGCTGGCAGCGGGGGCATGCTGGTGAAATAATCCGAATTACGAATTTCTGTAGAAATCTGTGCGTGGCTTTGGATCCTGGCAGCAAAGTACAAAACAAATTGAGTGGTTGAGTAGTTACTGTGCTGTTTCTCCACTACTCCTGCAAGCCCAGATATGCAGGCAGAGGACAGCCAATGTGTTTAAAAGGAGAGGGAAGCGGTTTTGTATGATGGGGGGTACCCAGCACTCTAGAAGGTTTCCATCTCTCAGTTAGAAATACCTACAACTTGCACAATCCCTTCCTGAAAAATCTCAGCGTTTTTGAAATTATTCCACATCCCACTGCCACAGGCTCCTGTTATCTGCCATAGCCCATTGCTGTCCTCCCAAGGGTCTCAGCTGATGGCTGGGACTGGATCACTCAGCTGGTTTCTGGTCAGGAAATGAGCTCTGTCACTCTGGCTGTGGTCAGGGTTTCAAAACCCAGATGCAGGAGGCAATAATCAAAACTTTGGTTGTGCAGTACAGGAAGGAAAAAAGCCAAGAAGGATGCATGGTAAGTCCTCTATCTCACTTGTACCAGACCTCAGAGCACTGCGGTATCTTACACATGTACTAATCTGGAAGAGCTAAGGCACATTAATTCAGCCACTGTCTCTTGGCAGAGTCATAGAATCACAGAATGGTTTGAGTTTGAAAGGACCTTCAAGATCATTTAGTTCTAACTCCCCTGACATGGGCAGGGACACCTTCCACCAAACCAGGTTGCTCAACCTGTCCTTGAACATTTCCAGGGATGGGGCAGCTACAACATTTCTGAACAACCCATTCCAGACCCCCACCACCTTCACAGAAAAAAAAAAATTCTTTCTAATATCTAATCTAAATCTACTCTCTTTCAGTTAGAAGCCATTCCTCCTTGTCCTATCACTACATGTCCTAGTAAAAAGACCCTCTCTGGCTTTTTTTGTGCCCCTCATCTGTTTCCATCATTTGGGCCACTCAAAATTCTACCTGGCTCTCCTCAGTGAATGTGACATTAAACTGGCAGATGAATACATGTTTGGCTATAATAAATACAATAATTTTCATTTCTGATGATCTTTCCTATTTAAACATCTGTCTCAAAAAATGGAGAAAACATGAAATACAAAGAGTAAGGCAAAAAGATTTTCATAGACAGTCAGCTGAAAGCAAATCTGTTCTTCATCTTAAAGCCATTACCCCTTGTCTGATTATTACTTACCCTTGTGAAAAAGATGAATAATTGATATTAAAATGAGTGAGGAGGAATATTTTTGTCTGTAAAATCTAGGGTGGGTATGTCACCTGCTAGAGGCCTCCACCTGTGCCATACCCAGCCTACTGGAAATGGTGTGTCCTCTTCTGCCTAAGCAGTCAAATGCTGCCAGGTACATACGTGCACAGCCTCACACAAACTGACAACAGCATGGGAGGCAAAAAAACAGCTCTTGTCCAGTAAGAAGGAAAAAAAATAAACGGGGGGAAAAACCTTGCTGCTTGAGGTGGTTGTAGAGCACACTGTTACACTGAGCACTGCTCTCAGCTGGACACTGTGTGGACCCAATTGATAATCCCTACTACCACTCCCAATATTAATACTCTGACAAGACTCTGTTTTTCCAACTACATCATCTGGCAAATTCAGAAAGAAAACGTAACTCTGCCACAAGGCCTGTATAGATCAGATGTTCTACACAGACCAATTAATTTTTTAACTATTTTGTTTGTTGGGGTTTTTTTACTTACTCTCCTTGATAATCACTGAGAAAAACATTATATTTGTCTGTAGGAAATGGGCTACTTCTGTGGCTGCCTGGAGAAATAGAATCACATCATGGAATTAGGCGTCCCCCTGTGCAGGGTTATATTTGTTTGAACAGGGCCATGAGTGTCTGTGTCCTCACCCCAGGATCTTGACAAGGGGTTTTCCTTGTACACAGCTCACTAAAATCCTGACATGGGAGAACCAAGTGAAACAGCTGGGCCCTTGCAGCCATGGTGTTGCTCTAATTTGGCAAGGCAGCCTTGTACAACCCAGCCACTAATGAAGTTATGGCCCTTTCCATCAACACTGAATCAGCCTTAATGTCCCCAATGACAGCTCTGAGAAAAGCAATTTTCTCCTTTGCACTAGGTCAGAAGCAAACGTGTCACTTAAAAATCATCATTGTGACAGGACCTGATGTTATGGCCTTTCTCAGCCCCTTTCACACTGGTAATGTGGTCTGCCCATGGTGACAAATAGTCTGCATAACCTTCATTACTCAGAAATTCAAATCTGAGCATCTTTCTTTGAACTCTGGTTTTAGCCCATGAACCCAAGTGGAGCACTTGGATGATACTCAGGAAAGGCAAAGGCAGGATTTGCCCAGGTGTAGCTTTAAGACTGGCTCCTCATACTTCCCAGTTTGGTTACAAGTAGGAATCATCCAGCATAAAGAAATACTTAACCTTGGAATGGTTTAGATCATATTCATATGAATGCAGCCCAGTGCAATGTTTGTTTTCCTGGTCTGTTTTACATGTTTGGTTCTTGGTCAATTATTTATCAGCCCTGAGCTCACATCACACCCATGTTTCCTCCAGCTAACATGGTGCTATTCCCCATTCCTGCCCTTCACTGCTGCATATAGTCAACATCCACAGCTTTGCATTGCCTGTTTAATGATCCTGTCTACATTTAATTTATTTAATTTAATTAAATACATTTAAATATCCCTTCTGCTAGAGAGAGTAGGGCTGGACTAAACAATAGAACAACCCATGACTGCCTACCCCAAAATCTATATTAGGGATGGTAAAAAGCTAATTTGTAAATGCTGTTGCTTATCAACAGGTATTTCTTATTAAAAGTACAAGTGCTGGATCTGGTGTATTTGGTTTAGGAAGTTAATTGAAGATTGGTATATATGTGTGTATATATCTGTGTGTATATATATATGTAAAATGTATATATATGAAGCTTGAAATTAATTATTTCTGAGGCCTGCCTGATCAGTCACTTACTTTTGAAATTCATTTCAATAGGTTTAAAATACAGAGCTAAAACAGAGCCATTGACCTCTCCCAAACCAAACTCCTTCATACCCTGAAGAAACAGACCACATTATTGATTGCAAAATACTTTAAAGTAAATTTTTAGTCATACCAGAGTTAGGTGAGTGTTAATGGGTTACTTACAGGCCTTCCTGGAACATGAGCACAGCAGGTTTCTGGTGCTCAGTGTAGAAGAAGGCTTCTGAGAATCTCCTCACCTGAGAGAGAGAAAGAGACACACACAAATTAAACCCAAGATCTGCTGAAGGGTGACAAGTGCCATCAAAGAACTGAGCAGTGATTATCAGGACCAGATTCCTTAGTGTTGACATTAAAAAAGAGTTCAATTCTGTTTCATTTTCCCAGTCCAGCACAAAGCAGCTGGTGTTGTTGCGTATTTTGCTGCAATATGCAACAAAATACTTCGTCTTACTTCTGAGGTAAGAAGAGTCCCTTGACAATAAGTCAAAGTTTGGTTATCTGCATCCTCTGGCTACTTTTCTAAAAAGCTGTCAAATTTACCATTTTCCTCTGTAGTATTAAAGCGGGGAAGATTTATTCCTTTCCCACTGTGCAAAAAGCAGTAGTGGAATGACTTACTAAATTAGAACAATTCATAATTGACCATCTCTTCTATGGGAACATCCACAGGGACTCTCAAACTACCACGACAGCAAAGAAAGCCTTACATATCAGTGCAGAGAAGAATAAGCCCTATCACAGTAGAAACACACCTGCCTATGTCATGATACTTATAAACTGAGAGCTCTTCTAATCCCTTCATGGACATTGGATCTGTTCAGTGTTGGATAATCAATTACAAAAAAGCCATGGATCTGAAGTGGCTGGCAGAGCACAGACTGTGAAATAAGCTATAAAAAATTCAGTGCTGTCATCTGCCCTGGAATAAGCTTTTAGTTTAAATGAATCAAGCATAATATGCAATCAAATGTACTGAGCTGTTAAACTGCAGACCACACATTCCTAATAATAATTGTAAAAGTGACCTCTGTTACAGGGACAGAAAATGGCAGCAAAAAGCATATGTCAGAGCATCTCAGCATCTCCCTAAATCCCAGCTGTGCTTTAGCAAACAGCCTTTATGAACAGAGGACGAGCATCCCTTCAAAAAGACTGTGTCCTAACAGTAGGATTTTTCATCTCAGGCTCTCAAACCATTTTCCAGAGGTGAAAAAGTATAATTACGCCCAGTTTATATGGGCAGGAACCAGAGCATACAAAGTTACGTAATTTAACAGAGGTCAAAAAGATAGTTGGCATCAGTCGAGGCTGGAACAAACCACAGGCTGAGGTTCACCTTGCTGGAGCTGGGAGCATACAAAGTTGAGTCCTTTGGCTGAAAGCCACCCAGGTACCCTCAGAGGCAAGGGAGACCTTGTCACACAACCCAGGGGAGTTTCAGCATCAGGCACTCAGCCACTTCTTCCTGAATTTTATGCCCTATTTTTGCAAGCTCCAGGGGAGACTTGTCCTGGTCACTCTGACCTCCACTGACTTTGACAGGTGTAAAACAAAAAGCTGAGGTGTCGATACCTATATTGTACACTCCTAATGCATGCAAGGTGAATCCTGCCCTTTTCTCTACTGTCCCTTCTCTAATGATTAGATCAGACTTTGAGTTCAGCTCAGGTGATGTGCTGAACTGGTGTCTGGTCAATAACCAAGAACATCCTGATGGAAGACAGAGCACTCGCTGAAATAATCAGATAAGCAGATCTGACAACATTCGCTCAAATGATGAGTGGTTTTGTGCCGTCTTTATTACCAGGTACAAGAAGCAATTTCAACATCAACAATATTAATATTTTGTTGTGTGCACTGTACTGTGAGAAAGGCAAATAGCTGTATATATGACAGTGAAGAAAACAAACCCATATTCCTTACGCTAGTTTTGTGAAACCAGTAGAGATTAAATCATATTCCTTTTATTAGTCACTGTGATGTTTGGGTTTTTTAAAACAAGTGTTTATGATTTACAGATATCTATCAAGTATAGGTGACATTTACCCCTTCCCACCCACCTCCTGTTCTGTGTCTGATCCTGGTGTTCAAAGTCTACTCATTTTACATAGGATCTTGGGTCACACAAAGTCAACAGTCTTTATTCCAGAAATTGAAATCTGTAATTTCAAATCCTTGGCTTCACCTCTTCTTCCCCTCCTCTTCAACTGTTGTTATGCTCACCCCATTCCATGTAAATAGTCATAGAGGCAGAATTGCATTGGAAATATATATCCAAATAAATCTCCGATGTTTATCAGAAGGTGACCATTACTGAACTTGTTTTTAACTTCTTAACATTACCCTTAGCATGTGATGTTCCTGAGTCAGATAAGCTGTGACTTCTGGATGGAGTGTTGCCACCTCTAGGAACTGGGTCCATAGGGCCAGGAGGTGAGAGCAAAGCCAGGTGAGATCCTTGCTTATCTGTTCTGCTATCTTCTCTGGATTGCTCAGCAGCTGGAGGAGAGAAAGGAAATTATGAGATCAAAAAGCACTACGAAAACGAATCAGTTCATAAATCAGATTAAGTCCTTCTAGGAACAACAGCAACAAGAAAATTTCTTGAATTTTTTCAAGAAAAATTTCTCTTGATTTAGGACTATTATTACTAAAGCTACCATTTTCAGTTATTTTACTCCAAATAAAGCTGGTGAGACATTTTCTTTTCCTCTTTAAAATCACATATTTTGGAGCAAAGGGTCTCAGCTATGCAATTAGAGAGCAAGAAGTGGGAACAGATAATTTTTTGCAGACACTTTACTGCAAGTGTAGTAACTGGGGGGAAAAAACATCAAAGCATGTGGGTTCCAAATTATCCACCAGATGGTGCTGAATGCTCTGAAATAATAAGCCGTGGCCGGGATCTGTTAGCAAAAGGAGCCCTCTCAGCCATGTCACATTAGGATACAGATGACTGACTGAGGGGGAACCAAACAAGAAACCTCAAACCAAAACACTGCATCCTCAGCACATGATGAAAACAGACAGCCCAGGCTGTGCTGTTGCCCATGTCCCACACGAGAACATGCTGGGGCTCTGTTTGCCCTCCAGCTCTGTGCTAAAGTTGTATGAGAAAGCAAAGTCTCTGCACACCAAACTTCCTGGTTTCTCAATTTCACGGAATCATACAGTCCTAGAATGGGTTGGGCTAAAGATCTTCTTCCAACTCCCTGCCATATGCAGAGACATCTTTCACTAGACCAGGTTGCTCAGAGCCCCATCCAACCTGGCCTTTAACACTCCCAGGGATGGAGCATTCACAGCTTCTCTGGGCAACCTGTGCCTGTGTCTCACCACTCTCACAATAAAGGATTTCTACCTAATATCTAACCTAAACCTGCCTTCTGCCAGTTTAACACCATGCCCACTTGTCCTAACACTAAACACCCTTGTAAAAAGTCCCTCTCCAGCTCTCCTGTAGCCCCCTTTAGGTACTGGAAGGTGTTAAATTTTCTCCCTGGAGTCTTCTCCAGGAAGAACAAACCCAGCTCTCTTAACTTGTCAACTTGCTAATTTCTTTAATGAGACACCAACATTGCATTTTACCTCCATGTTATTCACCAGGTCTTTCTTTTTTTTTTTGGTTAGGACTGCACTCTAGCCGAAAGCCTGCTTATTTTTTGCATTTTATTATGCAGGTAGTTAGCAGATTGGTGACACTGCAAACTAAGCCACAATTAAAAGCAAATTGTCTGTGTGTGAGAGAAGCAGAGAAAATCTGTGTGTGGATAAAACAGATATTGTGTTTACACTGTATGGATGCTGTTCTGTTTTAATCACTTGTCCAAAATGGTGCAAGCTCCAGCATCCATTCTGGTACGGGTAAAACCGGGGGGATACTGGGAAACAAAAGATCCTGCCCAAACATTTCCCTTTGCAGAGTCAGGGCATGATTTTATTTATGGCACCCAATTTTATATGCTGTATGTCAACATTAATTTTTCATTTGTTAAGTCAGTAAGCTGTTCCTTACATCATAAACTGAAGGCTCAGTCTTCAAGGGAGATGCATTATTAATGCAAATCATCTTAGGTGTGTGATAGCTATTTTTCTAGTTTATTGGTTGTCAAATATTTGAATTTGTCATAGAGGAAGGAAGGCAGGAAGGCAGGAAGGCAGGAAGGCAGGCAGGAAGGCAGGAAGGCAGGAAGGCAGGAAGGCAGGAAGGAAGGAAGGAAGGAAGGAAGGAAGGGGCTATTTCTAATTGTGAGAGTCTTACTGCACCGAAAATTAGTCTAGAGGAGACTCTAGATTGTGTTGTCTGTCCTATAACCTTAACAGCTTCTAAATCTAGTAGAGATGAGCCCAGTAAATTATGCTACTCTAAGTCAATTTTATATGAAATCACATTTCCTTCAAAGTGTCCAAGTCAGGACTTAAAACTAATAAATTTGTCATTTGAAGCAGTTTTCAAGCCATGGCTGACAAAGATTAGCTCACAATTTGTAGCAGGAGTGTAAATGGACTTCTCATTTGGTTTGGACCCATCTTCCCTCCATTAATTGTTACCAAATTCACTTCCCCAAGGAAGTGGTGGAATCACCAATCCTGGAATTTTTCAAAAAATGAGTAAGTGGCACTTTATTTATATGGTTTACTGGGCAGGCTGATATTCAGTCAAAGGATGGACTTCATGATCTTGGAGGTCTTTTCCAAACTTAATGATTCTATGATCCTATGATAAATAAAATATATGAAATCTCTGATTCTAAAACACTTTTTCCAGTGATCAGCGGGTGCTTGCATTTCTTCCTGGCACTCTTGATGACTTATCTTTGTCTCACTTGAAATAAACTTGGCAGAAGCAAGTTCAAGAGAGTAGTTCTGTCACTTCTGTGCCAAAATCACTTTTTTTTCCCCCATGAGCTTCCAAACATATTTAGGTATTTTTATTTGAAAATATATGGTTGTACAACCTGCCAAAGTATCTTTTCTCCTGTCAGCAGAAAAGCTATAATTGCAACCTACCCCAAATAATTTTTTTTGTCATCCTGATACTCAGAGCTAGGCTTACTGAAGGATGTTAGAACAATCCAGCTGGTGACTTGTTAAAAGTGACAGGAACATTTTAGACGGAACCAAAGTTATGTGAAATAGTTGGTGGAAGAGAAACAGTCAACAAACTTTCTGACGGCACCAAATTCCCTTTTTCCCTGCTCTGATACATGACTGGGCTGTCTCAGAGCACTTGAAAAATAGACTTGAAAAACATATGGGCAGGTTCTGATGAAGGAAATACCTGCAGCTCCATACAAAGCTGGGATAATGTCTCTTCCACAGATAGCTCCTCTGGGGAAAAAACACAAAGAAAGACATCAGGTTTGAGAACAGTGGATGTGAAATATTAATGCTCTGCTGTTTATTCATGAGAGAAATTGGTAATTTGGTATCCTTGCCTGACAGACAAGTTTCTGTTTGGGTGTGGGCACTTTGCAATCCACTTTGCACTGGTGCAGGTGCAACTTCTGCTTATGCAACCTGGACCACTAAACCAGTAGAAGCTGTTGTTTTTGTGGCGACAAAGACAACATAATTTGGATTTTTGTTTACTCTCTTTTACTAAAAGTTTGATTTTTAGCCTCTGGTATTTATGGCCAACTGTAGAACGGAATACAGAGTCTGAGCAAATGATGTCCAAGGAATAGTTGTCCCTGTTGTGCTGTGTAACAGTTGTCCCTGCGGACTGTGTAACAACATCAAATCCTGGCTAGTAAAAGATTGGGCATCTCTGTACTGCCCTGTGAAGTTGGAATTACCTCACCACTGCGAGCAGCAGGGTTTTGAAGTATTCCTGAGACAACCCAGCACAGGGACACCCCATATTAAATGCACCGCAGACTATCAGGCAAAGGAGGACATTGATCAACTCTCCAACTTTGGCAGCTCGATTTTGCAATGCGGATTTTTCTAATGGTGTCCATTAAGAAACAAAGCATGAACAAAGCAGAATAACTCACAGAACAATCCCCTTCCAAATCCCCAAATGTCCCTTCTCAGATAGCACTAATAAATGGGAAAGGATAGACCAAGTGCCTTGAAAGGATGCAATCTTAGCTGGTAAAATTTGAGAAATAACCATTCCCACTTCTAATGTCTAAAGTAAGCTACTTTATTTTTAAATATAGTACTCAGGGAGCTAGAAAAAAACCAAGAATTAAGGAAATGTGCAGAGATTTATATTCTTGGATTTATCTTAACCTTCTGTAAAAACTTATGAGATTAATATGACCAATATAGATGGTACAACTGAATGAGTCATTTACATTTTTCCCCTGGTCAGTGGAGAAATATAGCAAGTACAAGGTGTAGTTTATGCCATGCCAAATTAGAAAGCACTACCTGTGTCAAACAACATATTTTTAAATGGGGATGTTTCACCCTAATGAACGTAAGGCACAGATATAAAAATTTGATTTATATTTGTCTTACTGCGTGAATCTTACACCCCATAATTTTACTGAGTTTTGCAACAGGTGTCAGAAGATCAGCCTTAAAACCAAATCTTTAGTAGATTTTCAGACTCTGAATAAAATGATGCAAATAGTACTCTGCTGAAGACGCTAAAAAGGGTATTTGCATTTAGCAAATTTTCATGCATTACAAGAAGTACATTTGAAGTGCCTGCTTCAGTACCAGTGTTCCTTTCAATACCAGACAAATGGTGTTTAGAACATCATTATGTGCTCTGGGGTGGTCCTGGCGTTGTGGTGACTCCATGCATAACTCCGCTATCTCACAACCTATAACCCTGTCTGGGCAAGCCATAAATCATCTATTATCTATACCTGTTAACCAAGATCCATAAAGCAGTTTTGTTGCATGTTCTAGTCTGTCTCAGAGCTCGTAAACTGCAAATTAAAATGTTGGTTTTTGGTTTTTTTCTCTTGTAGTTGAATTGAATAACACAGGGTATCACTTACCTATGACTTTTAGACTGTCTTGAAGGGAAATAGATGTTGGGGAACAAGACATGAAGTGGCAAACAGGATCTATCAAGTCCATGAGTGAAGCACAATGCATTGTGTTTGATAGTTCTTATATACAAGAACTATACTGGAAAATTTTACTCCCTTTTAAAACCTGCTGGCCAATGCAATCAACACTCCTAATGTAATTATCTCTGCAACATAACAAAACTGATAACTTCAAAACCTGCACACCACAGAAATACAAAGACACAATGTGAAATGTGAAATTATGAGCCACATTCCTTTAATTCGAAGAAACAGGTGAGAAAGCAGGATTTAGTCAGGAATGAGTCTCATTTTCATAGGTCCTCATGCTCTCATTACATAGATTACTAAACACAAATTACAGAGCTCCATCCTGCAAATCCAGCCAGCCTGCACTTGCACATTAAACCCGACAGGCCTGACCAGCCAAAAAAACCTTCTGCCAAAAAACCAGAAAATCTATTAAAAAATTGAATTAGAAAGGAAATCAGAATAATTTTGAAGAGCAAGTTGTAATTGGCAGGGGAGAAATATATTGCAAGTTACAAAGAAACCCATTTGCATCACCGTTCAGATTTTTCTTTTCAATTATAAAAAAACGTTTGCTCAAGAGAAAAAAATATATTAAGAGTCTTTCCAAGAGTTCATGGCCATTCAGAACTGGAAGTTACAATTTTCAAAATGCAGCTGAGGCCAAAAATCACTGAAAGGGAAGTATTCTGAGAAACGTATCAAAATATTTTATCCATCTACACATCAGGCCACATCCTATAAAAGGATTCACATAAGCTGAGGAGTCAGTCATCTTTAACAGCATGCAAAAATAAACACTAATCAGACAACACAGCTGAAAATCCCTTGAAGTCTCTGAACAGACCAAGAATTTTGGTACTAAAGTGTGTGTTTAAAAATGCAGCACTCTAAAATATTCAATGATTTTAAATGTCTTTTCACTTACCCAGCTTCAGCTGTGGTAAATCAGGAATCTCATTCATTATGAGGGTGTAGTACGTGTGAAGACCCCTTTGAGCATTCAAGAGCAGAAGACAGAGATCCTTATGCCACTTGTATGCATGCTGCATGCAGTTTTCAGATGGGACATAAAAGCTGCCCTGTGTAGCAAAAGTGTCAAGAAAATAAAGTACAGAAATTAAAATTCATGGTCTCCATTTGTGCAACAGGTTTTCACAAAAACCCAGTTGTGGACAGTCTCCACCCAGATGTGGATTCATGTCTTTTTACAAGAGTATATTGTGATAGGACAAGGGGTAATGGCTTTAAACTAAAACAGTGTAGGTTTACACACAATATTAGGAACAAAATTTTTTACTGTGAGGGTGGTGAGGTCCTGGCACAGGTTTTCCAGAGAAGCTGTGGCTGCCCCATCCCTGGGAGTGTTCAGTGCCAGGTTGGATGGGGCCTGGAGTAACCTGGTCTAGTGGAAGGTGTCTCTGCCCATGGCAAGGGATTTGAACTAGATGGTATTTCAGGTCCCTTCCAACCCAAGCCATTCTGTGATTCTTCAATTCTAATCAAGCAGATGGCACCAAAGAGATTTTAACCATCCCAATCTCCCAGCCACACAACTAGCTAGATGTGTAATCCAACAGTATCTCATCCTACATGTTCATTTTGCCCAAACCATAACAAAAGCATTAGGTCTCAGCAAGGCTGTCACACGCAAAGACCCTCAGACCAAACAATCCAACAGAGTAATCTATCTCTGTCCATCCCACATGTCCCACCATGAAGCCAATGTCTCTCCCCACAACACAGAGAGTGCTGTGCAAAATACACCCTCTCAGCTGGAGGGGAGGGGTGGAAAGAACTATAAAGATGGCTACATTCACTTTCTTTTTCCCTCCTTATCACCTCCTGCAAAGGTGATAGCTTGATGGTACCATGGTATGCTTTGCTATCCGTATTAGTGAACAAATGTAGATGGCATTGCTATCCCATCGACAAATATGAGCCACTCTGTACTCCAGGATCAATGTCTGTGCTAGTATATCTCTTGTGGGAGAATGTAACAGGACAGATCACAGCATGTTTACTATAAATATTTCTCAAACAACACTTTTACACTTAGAATGCAAGCTGAGTTTTCACTAGGGTACCATAAATCAGAAATTCCCACTTTTGTCAAAAGATGCTTCTATAAATTACTGATACTTGAAAGCTACACTGCTTAGGTTTAAAATGGAACTACTTATTAATCCCTGGGTTTGTGAAACATGGACAATTTGCAACTTAGTACACTGCTTATCACTCCTGGGATAAGAATACAATTCCTACAGGCCAGCCAGGTGCTGACTGCCTTTCTGGATGGTCCCAAATCTATGCATCTCCAGGAGCAACAGAGAAGAACCAACCACACACCAGTGCATCTCCTGTGTTTTTCTCCCTTTGACTTCCCTAAAACCTGTATTTCACAACTCTTGGCCTGAGCCAGGATGTTTCCCTCAGCTTCTCATGCAAATCTTCAAGAAGTTAACTAGAATTCTGTGGTAGGCACAAAAGGAAATGCTCTCCAGACCTGCAGAAAAACAGCTGATGATAATTGACAGAGTTGGATGTTCTTCAAAGGTTTCAAAATCTCCAGCCTCAGCATGAATATTTTTTACTCTCACCATGGCCAAAACAAAAAAGGGAGCATAAAGAAATGCTGCTCAAAACAATAGAAAATTGGAAGTGGATTGATGTACAATGTCATGAAAATATGCCCTCCTTTATTATCCAATGCTGATTCCTTTTTTTAGGTAAAAATTATTCTGGCATTTAAATGCTACACTGATGAGCAGAAGGAAGAAAGTGAGTTAATTTCATAGTTTATATGAATGCTATAACATGGTGTTGTGCATGACTACACTTTAATAGGTCTATTTTCAGCCATTCCTTGGCATAGATTATAGCATAAACATAAAAAGTAATAGGAAAATGCACCTGCAAGTGGGTTCAAAACTTGTGTGAATTAAAGGCGTTCAAAATATTACTCAATTAGTCCAGTGTTAAATTCTTTAGCGTTTGTTTCCTATCTTATGGTGCTTTTTAAAATTTGTCCTCAGCTGATTTACACTGGACAATTGTACATGTTCTACACTGTAGACACAGAATTAGGAGCACTGAGTACAACCACAACAGGCAAGTAAAATTTTCTCTAGCATTTCTCTCCATTTCAATGTAAACTTTCTTCAAATTACTGTAAGATATGGATGGTGTACCTGTGTGAATAGAGAGCTGAAAACATTGCTCCAAGCTCTCTTTCCTCTTCCTGTTCCAGCTCTCTGGGAAGAGTGTCTGTGCCAAAGAAAGGTGCTGTGCTTTGAGAATGCCATTGCATGAGAGCAACCACGCTGCACAGACCAGGTTGTGCTGTGCAGGAGTAAGAGGGCATATCACTAAGCATTTTGATGAAATTCTATTAAATGGCAACTGGCTTTTAAACCCTGTTGTTTAGTGGGAACATCCATCCCAATTTGAAAAATCTTTTTGTCGAGGTGGAAAGTGAGTGTGACAGAAAAAAGGCGACATGCTCCAAATTTCTGGTTCTTCAGTGACTTAAAGACATTACTGCTCTCACAGGACTGCCTCTTCTGAAAGTTGTCACACACACACACATGTACATATCTCTGGATACAGAGCAGGACATTACAGAGATTATTAAACCCACCTCAGGGACAGTTTAAACTAATGTGAACTAAGGTCTGTGCATCCTCATCTGCAGGGACCCCAGCAGGGCAGGCATCTGTCAGATGATGCCATTATAAACTGCTGCAGCTAAATCAGCTTATCCATCACTGCTCAGTAAGCTGAGAAATGTCAAGAAATGTCCTTTGGGATGGTCTAAAAATTGCAGACCTTTCACATTTGCTATTTTAATTTCCTCTTCTGTGCAATTATTCAGGTGTTCCCCTATTTCCTTGTCAATAGCCTGAAACGGGGACTCAGACTACAATACTAACAAATCAAGTTTGGTAACAAATGTCACGTGCTGCTCTAAGGGAAAACACTGCTGTAAAAACAACACTCAGGAGAAACAGTGGCTCTGACCCATTAAACAACTATAAAGTGCTCAGCTTTCCAGGTTTCTCAACTCAGGATGATAGATATTGGTTTGCTTCTGGTTAAGACAAAACTCTCATTAAACCAAAAAATGATACTGAAGTTGACAATCCCACCTTTCACAAAGCCTGATGGCTGCTCTGGGCTTGTAATATCCATTGTAAAAGTACATGTTGGTTTCCTTTGTAAAGATTCTCATGACCTGTTGAGCTAATTCATTTGGCCTACTGTTATTTTAATTTCATTAGTTAGTAGGTAGACAGATTCTTCTATGCTGGTTGTAAAACGCATCTGCAGATTTCTTTTTCCAAGACCCCTTTTGTCTGTAATGGTAGACTGCATCTCTAGCTTTTGCCCTTTTCTATTTCTGAAAATTTTGGTAGGACATGAATGCCTGACAAATCTCACTTCAAGGCTTAAGACCTAAAAGTACTCTGATAGTAAAGATGGATGACAGCACAGAAGCTAGTAGTACTGACACAAAAGAATTTCTTCCATTGTGCAAACATCATTAAAGGGAAATAGGTCAAAAAGTCAATACATTGGAAAAAAAAGCATTCCAGAGACTCATCCAATACAGGATGGAAATTCGCCTTAGCCCTCCTTTTGTTATGAATGTGCTCATACAAATATTTTGCATTTTTTAAGCAGTAGTCAAGTTAGGTTCTACCTGAGCTTTTGCTGTTCTAATTTTCTCCCTGAATAACCTCACAACACCCTTGTAGTCCTCCTGAGTTTCCTATAACTTCTTCCAAAGGTCATAAACTCTCTCCAGCTAAAGAGCTCTGAAGGTTTTTTCTCACGAAGAATCCTGGGCATATAGGCCTAATTTCTCCATTTCCCTGTTAACTGTGATCACCATAGATCACAGTCATAGAATGGATTGGGTTGGAAGAGACCTTAAAGGTAATCTATTTCCAAATCCCCAGCAACGGGTAGGGAGACCTCACACTAGATGATCACATAAAGAAAAACCTAGACAATTGAAAGATAAAAACTACTTCCTAGTGTTTTGGAAATGTAAAAGCTTCAGTTCACTCTGATCATGATGTGCAAAGCTGGATCCCAACACTAGACCATCACTGACCCTTTTCCATCTATCCTCTAAGCTGGTCTTCTGCTAGATTTACCCAGACAAGTAAAATAGCCTTCAATATCAACAACCCTAAACAAACTAAACACTCCTGGAAATATCCCTGCTGAATACATTTAAGTAAATCAGCCTTTTAAATTAATGGGTTACTTGTGCAATGCTCTTATCAGTCAACAGATTCCTCCTATAATTAGACTGTATTGCTTTATAAATGTACTTTTCCTTTATAACAAGAGAAAGGAAAATTACTTGCAAAAAGCAAACATCTTCATCAAATAAGGTTCACGTCAATTCATTATTCAAATGCAGAGAACAATTTGTGGATATTCACTTCCAGTGTACTACATCTGTCTAATATCAAAAGGTACCAACTGAATTTTATGCTTTGTAATGTACAGTTAAGTAGCTTGTATTTGTTTTGTATTAAAGCAATTTCATGAACTATGTCAACTATGTTCAACAGCAGCACTAACAGTTGGTAAATGAAATCATGTTTAATCTAACTCTTAACACATTTCACAATTCAGATTCGAATTGTTTGTCAGGAATTTCAATATACTAAAAAGCCATTTCTGTGTAAACAGACAAGTTTTGCAGTCTCCAAATATTTCCCAGTAGCAGAGAGAGCTACCCTACTTTACCTGCTTCTGGGAAAGATCTAGAGAACTGCTTGAAACTGAGGGATAAATCTCAGCATCCCAAGATAAATGCAGTTTCTGAGTCCACAGCATCTGCCCATTTGCCTGCAAGCCCATTTTGATTACCTAAGATGAAAATTTTATTCTGGCTTCAAAATCAAGGACCAAGGCTTTACTCTCTACTTTGGATGCTGTTTTCTAAGATAGGAGATTTCCTGTTATTTGGTGGTTGGAAATTAAATTACAGTTATGTCGTGAGCTAAAACTTTAGTGTTTCCACTTCATTAGTGAAAGTGCTTGAGCAGTGATGGGAGCAGGACAAGTTTTTACTCCATTTTCTGAAACTGGTTGCATGTCAGAAATTATTTTTGTCTTAAAGAGGTTATCATGTAAATATGTTAAAATGAACACTCAGAGAAAACTAAAGAGGAAAAGAATATCTTTTGAGCCATTCTTATGACAGAAATTATATTAAAGAGAAAAAAATAATCTAGATTATTTAAAATGAAAAACTTTTAATGATGATATTTCATGAGGAAAACAACAACCAATCAACAAAAAACCAAAACAAAACAAAGCAAAAATTCTGCATTTGGGTTGACTAAGAATATTTTTTTATAAATATATATGGTGTATATATATATAACAAATTTATACACATGTAATCATTGTAGAGGTTTAGACTGGATATTAATAAAGATTTCTTCATGGAAAGGGTTGTCAAGCATGGGAACAGGTTGCCCAGGAAAGTGGTGGAATCACTGTCCCTGGGCAAGTGTTCAAAATTCCTGTAGATGTTGCACTTGAGGACATGAGTTAATGATGAAAGTGATGGTGGTGCTGAGTTGACAGCTGGACTTGATAATCTTAAAGGTCTTTTCCACCCCTAACGATTCTATATGTGTGTATATGTATATGTCTATTTACATCTCCATTCAGCTATGAAAAAATGCCAAACCCAAACAACTCCCCCTCATTAATTCATTCATCAATACAAACATTTTCTAAATCCCTGTGCCAGGCAGTGAAAAATTATCAGCAAATCTAAAAAAACCCCTGTAGTTTAAAGACATGGAAGCCCACAGTTGCCAAACTGTGGATGCCATTCTGTGGTGACACTGTTTCTTCTCAGCCCAGTTTTGGAATTTGGAATATTTTCATTATTTTTATTTTTATTAAGCAACTACAGACTACATATAACAGACGTGATACACAAATCTTGGTCCTATCTGGCAGAAAATCTGTTCATCTCTGTTCTTCATCTGTCAACAGCAGATATGCGAACACAGAATGTTCTTGAGGGTAGGTGACACCCACATAAACCAGCTCCTGTAAACCTCTTTCCTCTAACATTCACTAACAGGAAGACAGCATGCTTATGGGAGGAACAGTTATGGACAACTAGGAAAATTAATATTTTCCATTTTAAAAAGTAAAACCAAGGACCAAACATTTAAGATAAATAGATATATATAACTAGGATGCACTTGAATGTATATATTCTATCAACTTATTAAATTGCATAGAAAAGGAGAGCCTGTATTGATTTACTAGTCTGTATTTGCTATGATGGTTCATTATCCAAAGCTCTAAAATAAAAGTAAAATCATTATAATATATTTAAATTCTATTTCAGTGACACTAATAACACTAATCCAAAGCTTCAATAAAGGACAATAATTAGAAAGGCATTGACAATATATAGAACTATTTATGTTATGCCTCTCACTAAATCTGTTATGTAAGAAAATGTAGGTTGGTATTTCATAAATACAATTTGACATTTATATTACCTCTAAAAGTTAGAGCTATTTTGTCAAAACCCCTGGGATAAAAGAGCAGTAGGAAAAATATTTGACATTGCAGTCAGATTTAGTGACAGGTTCAGTGATAATTTACACTTTGTAGAAAATTAGCAGTTTGGAAGTTTTTTACTTGATACCCTTGAAAAATAGGTACCATCAGGCCTGAAAAAGAGCATTCTTTGAACAGGTAGAAGAGAATTCTCCTGGTCAGCTCTAATGATTATTGTTTCAATACTATAAGTTACTGTTCTAAATGCAGGCTGTATTACTTACAATTGGCCAAGGAAGAAGTGGCCAGGAGAGTATTTTTCAGGAAAATTACCATCTAAAAATACAATTCTAGTAAAGCAAAAATGTTTCACAGATTACACTGATTTCCCTTAAAGTTATTCTAGGAGAAAAAACACTGACCATGTTCCAAATGTCTCATACTGACCTGCCTAGAAGAAAAAAAGATTTTTCATTTAAAATAAAACTTCTGGCTTTTTTCTTATTTTCTTTTTCATCAAGATAACGGTCATATAGCAATATATTGTAGAATTTAAAGGTTGAAAAGAAACCCCAAAATACTTTCTTTCATGCGCAGATGATTTGGTTTCTTGTGGGGTTTTTTCCAGATTTTTCCTTTAGGGTACATTACACATTTTTTTAATTTCTATGCAATTGTTTGAAGCCTATTTCCCTCATCACTTTAAAAACTGAACCTAGTGACTGGAGGTTATGTTACATCCTATGTATAATCACAAGTGTCTACAATCACAATGGTTCTTCATGTAAAAGCACAAATAGGGTATTCTATTGAAGTTTTTGAAAAATTCTGATTATGATAAATAAGAAGGCGAAAAAATCCTTTTTCTCCCCCTGATCTCTAGGGTTATACATCACTATACAGAAAATTAAAGCTGTAAAAACATTGCTTTAGCAGTAAATTAAGCACTGGGGAAAATGTCTCATGAAAGTCAGAGCAGTGTCTGACACGAGGCATCCTTCTTCCAAGATGAGCACTGAATCATCTGGCACAAGAAAAGTTGTATGAATCCTGTGTCATAGAATCATAGAATCTTTTGATTTAGAAGAGACCCATCAGGATTATTGAATACAATTCCTCGTCCTCAACTGCTTCTCATGTATCTTCCCCCCTAGACCCTTCACTACCTTCATAGACCTTCACAATTTTCATAACCCTTCTTTGGACACTCTGCAATAGCCTTATATCTTTCTCACCTTGTGGCACCCAACACTTCCCCCAGAACCTGAGGTGAGGCCACCCCAGTGCAGAGCAGGGCAGGACACCCTCCCTTGCCCGGCTGGTGATGCTGTGCCTGATGCCCCCAGGACAGGGTTGGCCCTCCTGGCTGCCAGGGCACTGCTGACTCCTATTCAACTTGCCATTGACCAGGACCCCCACGTCCCTTCCCAGAGCTGCTTTCCAGCCTCTCATTCCCCAGTCTGTCCCTACATCCAGAGCTGCCCCATCCCAGGTGGAAAATCTGGCATTTGCCCTTGTTAATCTCCATACAGTTGGTTATTGCCCATCTCTGATTTCTTGAGGTCTCTCTGCAGGGCCTCCCTGCCCTCAAGGGAGTCAACAGCTCCTCTCAATTTAGTGTCATCAACAAATTTACTTAGTATTCCTTTGAGCTTTGCATTCCAGCTGTTAATAAAGATGCTGAAGAGAACTGGGACAAGGATGGAGCCCTGCAGAATCCCGCTATTTGCATTGCCAGCCTGATGTCACCCTATTCACTACAATCCTTTGGGCGTGCTTTTCTTTCCCTCTGGTACATCTGTGTCTGAAAATGACATGTTAGACCATATCTTCAAATTGTTATTACTAAGAGTCTGTGTAAGGAACATTCACAAAGGACACTGCGATATCCTTTGGCTAAGAGATGGTACAGCAACATTGAATAATTACAATTTTATGGGGAAAAAAAACCCAAAATACTTGAGAATAATTTTTTATGCAAAAAAAGGGGGGCAGATTAGATACATAGATTTATATAAATATCTTCCTATCTATCTAAAGCTGGTCTTTATATGTAATTTTAAATTAAACATTTATTAATACATACACACTTATGGTGCAAATTCTGATCTCCTAAACAAAAATAACACAGTGGAGACATCAAAAAGGTCCTTAATACATTGTCCTTTCTGATTACAGGGAGTCCATGCTGCCTACTCACAGATAAGGAAAGCAAATCCACTCCTGTTTCTGTGATCAAACAAGGACCCCTGAGCTGAAGAGCTGCCTTGTTATTACTCATCACTGCAGGCAGCAGCATAAAACCAGTCAGTTTTTAAAAGAACACTTGTTAACATCTTTTTGTCTCTCCCACCTGTATGTACACACACATATAAAAAAAGGTAGACCTTGTTCAATGATATTAACACAACTGTGCCACTACAATTGGCATTCAGGACATCAGAAAATGTCAAAAATGTTTTGATACAACTTTTATGCCTAGCAACACAGAAGGATGTGTTCAGCTGTGGCTCTG
This sequence comes from Corvus kubaryi, assembly GCF_017639235.1. Classification (NCBI taxonomy): domain Eukaryota; kingdom Metazoa; phylum Chordata; class Aves; order Passeriformes; family Corvidae; genus Corvus; species Corvus kubaryi. The sequence goes on from NW_024581127.1 coordinate 31,732,489, forward strand.
GCTGGGGTGGAGATGGTTTTATGCTATGTAATCCTACAGGTTAGAAGGTGGCAGAGTATTTCTCTTTATATCAATGCTGTATACTGTCTGATATTAGGTATATGAATAAATAGCTAAATAATTAAAAAAAGAAAATTCCCGGGATTTTATAGAACATTATTGGCTTTGTTTACAAAAATGTGCAGTGAATTACATAGGGATTAATGATCAAACTCTAATACATGTCCTAGTTTGCTTACAAAAGAATGGTGAGATTAGTGTCTAGCAAATCTTTTATATTTAGATCATAAACATGTCCATCTCAGCTCATCACCCTGGTCTCCCTTCATAGCACACAGAGAGAAACAGGAATTTTTGGAGCACAGTTCATCCCCTCTACTTCAGATCTTGATGTTATAGAATTACAGAATCGTTTGAGTTTAAAGCGACCTTAAAGGTCATTCCGTTCCAAACCCCTGCCACACCTTCTACTGGACTAGGCTGCCCAGGGCCTCAACCAGCCTCCTCTTGAACACTTCCAGGATTGAGACATCCACAGCTTCTCTAGGCAGCCTGTTCCAGTGCCTCATGACTCTCACAGGAACCAATGTCTTCCTAATATTCAATATAAATCTACCCTCCTTCACTTAAAACCATTCCCCCTTGTCCTATCACTTCATGCCCTTGCAGAAAGTCCCTCTTCTGCATTCTTATAATGCACTATTCCCAAGAAATTCTTCTTGCTTTCCACAGATTTTGTATGAAGGAAAATTAAACTAGAAGCTCAGATGTAGAAAATTCAGAGATGGGCAGAGAAGTTCCACCCCAGTGCTTATTAAAAAAAAATATATAAAATAATATTTCACACAGTTTTGAACAGAGAAAAATAAATGTGGAGCATCCTGAATTCAAATAGGTATTTTCTTCCCTCAGAGAGGAGAAATGTTTCAGATATGATGATCTGGATTCTTCAATCAGCAGTAATTGCTGACTCCAAGAAGCTGACAATCAGTCCCAGAGCATGTATTTTTGGGTCTAATGTGAACTTGGAAATCCTCTTAGGGAAAAAATAGGAGCTGAAGGAACCTGAGATAGAAGTGGTGTGCAGGGATGTGAAGGCCTCATCTTGTCCTTACAAGAGAGAACGGCCACAGCTGACACATGAGCCAGCTGAAGGTACTTTGCCAATGCATGTGGGCTGGTTTGGCCCTAACAAACAAATTAAACTCAGTTCTCTTGCAGGTTCCATTTCTCTCATGGTGTTTGGCAGAATATGCTATTAAACACAGTGAACTTCTATCACACTGCATGTACCAAACTACTTGGCTCTGTGTTGCCCTCTGAAGCACAGACCCGAAGCAAATGGTCACTCTGACATGCTCTTCATTTAATAAAAGCAACAACGACTGCAGTTTCCTATTTAGAAATGCCAGGGTCTATTATGTACTGACAGTCACTGCCAGAAAGAAAGTGACTTCAGGCTTGGATCTCTGTTCACGTATGAAAAGAGCTACAGGAATAATTGATTTTGCAGTTCAGTGCCCAAACGGGGTAAAACAGAACATGTTAAGTCAGCTTAAGAAGTATTTCCTTCTTCAAAGTGAAATGAAACACCCTTCTTTTGGCTTTTTTCCTTTTTTTTTCAAGACCTTTTTCTTAGCAGTTACAAGCTATCTAGTCATTGTGACTTCATATTTCAAGACTTGTCACTTAAGCACCACAACAAACCTTTTACAACCTCTTAATGAGCTACAGATACAAATTAAATCATACCTTAAACTCACCTGTACACTGCAAAGTTAGACAAATTGCCATGTGCTGAGTCATGTTACATAGCACAGGATGCCATAGCAATTACTTAATGTGGGGAACAGTAAGGAGTAGGATGCAGAGAGGATGTTCATATGGAAAACATATTCCAACCTATTATAGTATATGCCTATTTCAGTTTCTCACAGAGGTGGTGGACTGAACTCAGCAGTCACACCACTCCTTCCTGTCTCTGACCACAGTGTTTTGGGTTTCTCTCTTGCTAGGAAAATGGCATTTCAGTGGGCTACAATATACAGGAGGAGAACCAGGCTGACACTGCATTCTCTACACATCGGTAAGATTCTAGAAATAAGCCAAGTCTCACTGTAATTGTTCCACTGATATTCCACATGGGCTTTCTGAAATTTGGGTTCTTTTTTACCTTTCCAAAATGTTGACAGGAACTGCCTCAAAATTGAATATCAAAGTGATCAAATATTTGATGAGTTCTTTTTCCAAAGTACAATATTATCACTGGACTCAGACAGGTTAGGGTTATCCTGACTCATATCCTGCCCCTAAGCACAGGATTTACTGAACAGTCTCATTAATGAAATGTCCCTATGGCGGCCAATCTCGCTCTGTTTATGCAGCAGGTCATGAAAATGAAAACTTATCTGGGGCCACTTGAAATTTCCCAACAGACTGTGCTTGAGTTGTGTGAAGACCTTGAGACAACAGCACACAAAGCTGCCATTTTAAGCCAAAAATCAAACCACTTGACATCCTGCTACTCTCTTAAAATAAAATTTAAGATAAAATTTTCTCAGCTACAAATATGTCCATGTATGGAGGAAGAATTGTTTACTTCAAACACTGAAGCACCATTTGTGCAGAAAGAAAGAATCAAAGGCAAAGACAGAGATCCTCCTGTCCAAAGAAAGGAATAAAAAAAGAACCAGATGCAAGAAAAGTGCAGAAGGGATACTAAAGAGATGATAAAAAGTAAGTCTCACTTAAATGAGGTCGAGTTCCTCATTTTCTGTTCACATTTTGTAGAAAAGACCTTTACGAGTTAGATGCTGCCACAAGCAAAATCTGGGGACCACTATTCATGCATCATAGAAATACAATAAAAAAATAGGATATGTTTCCTTTTCTGGGAAAACCTAAAATTCAAAGAGGCCATGTACATTAAAAAAAGTCTATTTGACTACATTCCACATCAATCTGACAGGCTGAGCCTTTGCTTTTATCAACACTCACTGGTATTATTTGTGGGGAACATACATCTATTGTCTTGCAGCATGGCATGGTGCCATCAAGAAACCAAGAACTGTGAATTATTTTAATAACAAGGGTATAGACATGAGCTCCTTGGGATTTTTGATACTCCTGCCTATTAGCAGGATGTTTATGAATTGCACTGTTTGCTTTCCAGGCTACTACAGCAGGTGGCCAAGATCACTGAATCTTGTCATTTTGCTATCCCTGGCTTGACTTCTGAAATTATAGGTAAGATCTAAAAATATGTTCCTAGTGGATTATTTTGATTCTTGATCACAGAGCATCTCACAGGAGGGAAGAGATAACGGTGCCAACCATGCCCACTGAAATCAATTTATTGAGAGCTTTGCCCAGAATTCACTGTTGAAATGTCTATAATCAGAGAAGTTGCTGCATGTTGATTAATTACCTTTGTCTTCACAAAAAAATGGAGATAAAATATAAAACAATCTCAACACTATTTCTGATCTTTTCCTCATCTTGGCAAATTTAAACATTAGCAACAATGTCAAACAATGGCTAAAGAGGAAATATTTAACTGTCTTTTGACAGTGACAAATTACTTTAACCTTTATGAGCTCATTTTTTAAGCAGTTTGACATTTCGTTACCAAGGCAGAGTTCTGATTTTATTGTTTCCTTCAGTCTGTTACACAGCCACAAGTGTTACCAAGTAGGTTCCTATGATTCATATGCAAGTGAAAAGAAATCATGTCCCTATTGACAGGACTGTTATTTTTTATTATTATTTGTAAATGCTCCTGTATATCCCAGACTTTCTACTTGGTTCGTGATTGACTTCTCATTTTTCCCCAGAGACGTGAGTAAAAGAATTTGACTTGTATAGTCTTTGTCAAACCAGATCAGAAGAGAAATCCAACAAGTCTTGTGTTTTGCAGGCAATCACAGTCAAGTATTTGATACTCATGGAGGAGACAGGTAAACAAAGAGAGCAAAATAAAAGCCTCAGCCCTGACAGCTTCAGAAACTGAATGCCTTCAAGCAAAGTCTTCTTCAAATTACCCAAATATTGGTTTATATCACAGCCCTCACAGTTCCCATCCTTTCAGAACAAGGACTGCAGGAATTGTCAGTGCTGTCATTTTGCACGATTGTGTCAAATCCTACAAAGTTCACAGAAGCGCCTTCCAGCAACGTGTTATCCCAGCTCTCTCGTGGTCTACAGAAATGGGGAGAAAACGAATCCTTTTATTGGGTCCAAATGTGCTATTTTTCAGGTTACCTGAATTTTGTCCATTATTGTTTTGTGAAAAATAATCAACAGAAAATCTGTCTCAATAATATATTCCAAGGTCTGTTGTAAAACCAAGTCAAATCAATTTCCATTACTTCCCTACTTATTTTGCTGAAGATAATTCTGCAGCTCAGAGAGTCCCACCACTCAGGTAATTGAAGTGACCCAATGAGATCCATTCGATTTTTCTTTTAGAAATGTTTCAAAACCTGTTTTTAATCAGTATTATTTTATTTCAACCCCAGAATCACTCCCAGAAAAATAATTTACAGCTGGGCTTAAAGGTACCTTCCTTCTTGCAAAAAATTGGTCTGCACAAAAATTGCTCCTCTTTGGCCCAGGTGCTGTAATGCTGGATTGGTTTGTTTGATGTGGGGGATGTGGTTTCTATGCCTTTTGCTGCCAGGAAAGAGCTCAATGTCTAATCCTGTGATTATGCCACATTCCTGAAGTCTTCACTTATGACACTCTCAGGCAATGAATCATTTATAGGTCTTTCACATGCATGCAAACATACATCAAATGGAAAAGCCAATGATAAAATAATATACAGTCCTTTTTATCACTGCAGAAATCCACAGTTTCTGTTCTAACACTGAGACTGAAATAATGGCTAATAAGAATATTTCCTGGGTATGTTACTTTAAGCAATTACATTGATATGTTATAATTTAGTGCAACAAAATAGGGAACTTCTGAATAGCTGGAACTGTATAAATTTGCATAACTATTACATCTTCACAGGTTCATTTTCACAGCCCCATAGATACCTCCTGTATTATGCATAGCACATATACCAGCCCTCAAGTAATTTACACTCAAAGACAATAAAATTTCATGAGCTCTGGGTAGCTTACCATTTATTCTGCAGGCCATAATTTTATGGTTTTAAATAAAATACTTCTAATGAGTTCAGTAGCAGAGAAAGAGACTGATTGACAGCTCTGGAGAGTTGAACTGTATTTGTTTACAAAAGAAACACAATATCTAGAGCAGATCCAGAGCTTTACCGCCTACATGAACATTATTTAACATTGCCTTGGGGGTGCCCCGCTGTCCTGTTCAGCCTTTCACCCCTGCTTCTCATCAGCCAACTCTGTCTGCCAATGCCAGGAAGACCTAATTCCAGCAGAGACATTGCAGATTGCATCTAGGCCTAACGAAAACCTGTGAGATGGCAATTTTGCCTTGGGTCATCAAAGAGTAGATATATGGTGCCTTCAAGAAACTTTATGGTTTTATCCAGCCCTTGGAAAGAGTTTGGGAATATTTTGGGAGACTTTATAGCAGCCTTTCAATAGGTAAGGACAACTTATAAGAAAAGAAATATGGGGACAGACTTTTCAGCAGGGCCTGTTGAGATAGGACAAGAGGTAACGGTTTAAAACTAAAAGAGGGTAGATTCAGACTAGATATAAGGGTGACATTTTTTGTGATGAGGGTGCTGAGATGCTGGGCCAGATTGCCCTGAGACCTGGTAAATGAACCATTCCTGGAAACACTCAAGGCCAGGTTTGACAGGGCTCTGAGTAACCTGATGTTGTTGATGGTGTCCCTGCTCATTGCAGGGGGTTTGGACTAGATGTTTAAAGGTTCTTCCAATCCAAACCATTCTATGAGTCTCTGAAGAAGATAAAGAAGAAAAGTGATGGGAAGAGGCTTATCTGACTTGGCCTTATCTGATTTGCTAGCAACCAGACGCAAAAGACCAACAATACTGCAGCTCCTTCACATTTCATGACACACCCAGCTAACCTGGGATCATGCAGTGACTGAGTGCACAGATATTAACAATACATCAGACCCTATTTGAATACCATACTGTGAAGCTGGGAACAGTAGAGTAAAATACTATTGTAAAACTAGGCTGACTAGAAGCTTGATTTCTCAAGGTTTATGCCAGTCAAAGAAGTAGTGTAAGCTCATTTGCCTCTGACTGTGTCTGGCTTACCCTAAATCAATCCTTAGATCTATATTCTCACCCAAGTATGTGTAATTGCACATATGTGTAACTGCATGAATATTCACACACTTTTCCTGGTTATGCAAAGAGCTTCCTTGAAGCATTATCCAATTTTGATCCAAATATCTTTTTTTTCTGGCACTCATCACAACACTTGAATATAGATTCTGGATATGTGATTAAGTCATGTCATCTTCAGAAGAAGTTATTCTTGTCCTGAAGAGCTTCTAAAATTATTCTCATTTTGCCATAAAGCTACAAAAAAGTGCTTTGTTGGCAAAACTTTTGTCTAATGCTATTGACCTCTGTCTGGCAATGCTTTTGCAAATTATAACACACTGACCCATCTCTTTCTCTTAGTCCACTCTTTTCTGATTGTCAGACTGCTGAATCTTGTCTGATCCTTGGAGAGAATACGAGACCATTTGAGTGGGGTCAGTTGGTTTTGCACAAACTGATATTGCTGGGGCTGCACTTCTAAGTGTTCCTCCCTAGCACTGCACCAAGACTTATAATTCTTATCAGCTGTGAAGCTGTTTCTTGGGTCATTACGACTGACAGGATAGCTGTGAACAGACGTGTAGGCTTTTTCTGTCACTTGGAGATTTGTTTCCACAAAACAAGTGGAAACAAAGTAGTTGGAAAAAGAGGGAATCTTTTTTTCTCATTCCCCAGTCTCTGAGCTGCTGTCTGGGACACTTGCCAGTAGCAAAGGGTTGGCTTTCAGATGATGGATCTCAACTCTGCTGTTGTTGGCATCTCCACTCGTGCTGGAAAGGCCGTCAGCTCAGAAGCTGTGAGAGTTGATTTGGTCTCCCTTCAGGAACTCTCATCATCAGTCAGTGGGAATTATTGTTCCTTAGGAGCTAGGGATTAGTGTTCCTAAGGGATATGAACATGGTTTTTAAGCAAAGTATCAGTGGAAAAAAAACTAAGAAAGAAAAAGCGAATCATAAAGTGCTCTTTCAAAAGGTAAAGAGCAGCCAAGTCTAATTCCTGAAGCGAGGAGTAAAAAGTCTGTTCCTGCTGCTCCTGCACTTAACTACAGGGAACAGAGAAAAAAAGAAAAAGGTATCATCCAAGCCCCTTCCTCTAAAATTATTGAAAAATCAATGCTGAAATCTCCAGAAAGGAAAACCTTGAATTGAAAGAATGTCAGCCAAGTGAATGACTGTACAAACCACATAAATGGATTCAGACAAAGTGAGAAATTACGGTGAGGGAAGCCAAATAAATTCTTCAGTATATAAGTGTAATAGTAGTTGTGAAAGAGAAATAAATCCTCCATGCTTAGTCTGCCTTTTACCACACTACTCACAACTCTCTAAATTAGCCATAATAAAAATCCTTTCAGTTATATAAGTCTAGGAGAGATTAGGAAAAAGAATGCAGCAATCTGATTCTTTCCAATACATAAACAATGCAGAAAGACAGCAAAAAAAAATGTATGACAAGAGTAACTTCCTATTCAAATTCTATTGCTTAACAAAAGGAATAAATTATCAGTCCAATATGAGCAATTCCCAAGGATTTTCTCCAGAACAAGTCTCCATCACCCTCCTGTCTGGAGTCTCACAAGAATCTCCAGTTATTTTCATAACATTTGCATTGAAGATCCATAGCAAAAACATTGCAAGGCTTTTTCACCACCATATTTCAGGGCCTAAACCCAAATTAATCTCAGCTTTGAACTCTATAAAAATTCAGATCATTGCTTTGCTATACTCTGCATATGTCGCATCAAAAAGCTAGAACCACAGAAAAGAAATATTCCAGTGATTAAGGAAACCAGTTACTGTCACAGTATTAGTTACATGTTTTCTGCTACAGCTAGGAAATCATTTTGTTCTTTCTAGAGATCAGCCATTTATCTTCAGGCAACCAAAGATTAAAGACTTCATCAGTAATTATAACAAATGGTGCCCTGAACATACTGATTAAAGATACTTGTCACTGTACCTTATAAAGAGCAGTATATCAGCTCTCTTCCTATTTCAGAATAATTATGTGTTGGACATCTGCTGGAGTCCCAATCACGGCTAATCATCATTTGCACCAGCAAGACACCCAAGGAATCTTTTAAAACCACCCATTACAACACATGCTTACACACAGAAGAAGTCTTTGCCATTACACACTCACACCGGAGCAGAGAAGTCCGAGATGAAAACTAAAGGCATTTCCATGTAAAATTAACAATTCCAGATGAAATTCTGATGTAAACGACACTTCTGCAGTCTGGATTAGCTACATTGAACAATTATAAGTAAAAGCTATTTAAATACTGGGATTTTTAAAAAATTGGTTTAAAAAACATAAATAATATGTATCACCTGTCTTAGAACCACAGAATCATATTACACATTACAATTCCCACAATGGAGCCTACGTGGGCTCTTCTCTGATGCACAATCACCACAGAATCAAAGGATATTCTGAGATGGAAGGGACCCACAAGGATCATCAAGTTGAACTTTTAAGTGAGTGGCCTGTACAGGGATCAAACCCACAACCTTGGGGTTATTAGCCCCATGCTCCAATGAACTGAGATGATCCAGGGTCTTCCTACTTCAAGAGCTGAAAAGGTTAACTATTTGGCCAAAGAACCATAACTATAAGAAGAAAAGAAGACTAAACCACAGATGACTGCTATGAGACATAAAAATGTGGGTTTGAATAATGTTTGGGTGCTAGGCTAGAACAGCCTGGCTTTTGCATATGTTGCTGAAAAGATGAAAATATTAGCAAACTGTCTGTGGAAAAGAACTCTTAGCATCAACAAAATTTTATTTGAATAACACTCCTGGTTCTTGTGTTATGCCAGGCATAAACCTCATGTCTTTTGAGATTGCTACATCAATGCTAGATAAAAGAAGAACACCTCTCATCAAACACCAGTGCCTTATTAATGAGAAATCATATGATTAATCAATCTGATTACTTAGAAGTCAATTTATCTGTAGTGCAACTGCTAGCCAAATGAAAATAAGATTACTGTGAGTACAGTTTATTAATAATCCTCAGTATGTCATTGATTCAACTTGATTATAACACAGCAGGCATGTGATGCACAATATTACAAAGACATTAAGCCAGCCTGACAACAGTGGATACAGAGGAGGTTTATGCTACTGGATAAGGCACAGAAATCCTGAAGTGTAAGTGACCATTCAATTTTCAGATCTGCAAGGAATATATTATTTTATTTTATTTTATTTTATTTTATTTTATTTTATTTTATATAAATAAAGCTGCTGAAGCTTTCCAGTACCCAGCTCTTAGGGCTGTTGAGATCACCTGAAAGAGTCAGTGTGGAGTTGAGATACAGGCCTTGTACATCCCAAACAAACCCTTGAACTTCTTCACATAGAAAAGCAATTTAGCAGACACAAAGGGGAATTCAGGGTCCCTGAAGGGAAACCAGTCACACACAGCTCATGAGGCTGTTTCATCCCACTGGGATCTCCCAAGACTGCAGTAGATATGATCCTATTTTGAACACATCTACTGTGATATATATTCCCTATAGGTTATGGGCTAAAGAGAACTTGAGGAAGTCCTAGCACTTCTTATTATTTAGTAGATTTTATTATTCTGTAGATTATTCTCTTCTAGTTTGTTGACCACAAAATTTTGTTCCTTCATATTTATCTGGCCTTTTGTTCCTTCATATTTATCTTTTATTTTTACACAAAAAATATCTTCTTTCAATAATAAATATCTTTGTTGTCTTAATTGTGCTTGAAAGGAAAAGTGCAGTATAGATAGAGAGAAAATATTAGAGAGGGAAGAAGGAGGAAAGAAGAAAGGGAAGATCTCTGTTTGCTAGGTAGAGGAATGGGAAGAGACAGGAAAACTTTAAAAAACCCCAAACAAACAAGGTTTAAATAGGATTAATTATTATAACTACTCTGCTAAGCCAGGAGATGAGGAAAGTGTCAGTGATGTCCAGAAGCCACTTGGGGAGATTTAGGGAAAATGCACATGTACAATCCAAAGCTGCTGGCATTTAATTAGTCTCCACAGTGAGAAGTCAGAAGTGCAGAACGAGAAGCCTTCAGGATGTGTCATTAAGCACTGGCACCTCAGCAACCCAAACACAGAAGATTAGGTCAGGAAGTGGAAAGAAGAGCTGATTGATGCAGACTATCTTTAGAAATTAAGGCAGTCAATTGTTTTTCAGTAAGGAAAAAGCAAACCAGTGACATAAACTAGATGAGCACTTCCACAGTCAACTTGTGGGCCTAAAAAGAGCATTAACTCTCTGATGCATCCAAGTTCTATCAGGAAAAAAGAGGGGAAATGGGAAGCATTATCTATATATGATATATCAAGGTAGGAGTCTTCTACTTTGTATTCAAGAGATGTCTGGAAAACGTAACTTGGTAGTTTTATCATCATATTTCAGCACAATTCTGGCTTTTCTTGGGGTTTAAGACTACTGTAAATCCAGCCACTACTCTACTGTGTTCAAATCTTTTCTGAACCATGTACGGTTCAGAAAAGGACTGACCTTTGTTGGCCATCAGGTGCCCACCAAGCCACTCCCCTTCTTCAATAACACAGAAAAATACAACAAGAAGCTCAAGAGACAAGGCAAGGACAGGGAGATCACTTACCAACTGTCATGGACAAAACAGATTCTACTTGGGGAAATTAGTATAATTTATTACCAATTAAATAGAGTAGAATGAGATATAAGAACAAATCTAAAGCCATTTCCTCCCAGGCACAGCCACCTGCTCTGGCATGTGGCTCTCCAGGGCTTTGTCACCAGGGTCTTTATCACAGGCTGAAGGGAAATCTGCTCTGGCACCTGGAGCACCTCTTTTCTTCCTGTTTCACTGACTTTGGTGCCTGAATAGTTGTTTGTTTCCCATTTTCTCACTCACAGCTGCTGGACAGTTGTTTTTATTTTTTTTAAATATCACAGAAGTTCTACAATCATCGCTGATGGTCTCAGCTTTGGCCAGCAGTGGGTCCACCTTGGAGCCAGCTGGAATTTTCCCTGTCTGTATAGGGGAAGGTTCTTCCTTCCTCTCACAGAAGCCTCCCCTGGTTCCATCCCCCTCTGGTACCAAAAACCTTGGCACATAAACCCAGAACACCGTGCCACTAATCCATCTGTTGCATATGATGACACTAGTGAGGACAAAATTTACTTTTGTGAGACAATCTGCTTCTTGACTTTGTAGGATTTATACCAAACCTATAAAACTGAATAAATTGTGGAGTTATTAAGTGCTTCAGACACCACAAACTAGTACTTTCCTTGGGTTTTATGCCTAGACCTGAGGAAAAGGATGCAATAGGAATCATTTAGAGTTCCTACCCTTTACAAACTTCTGCTCATTTGTAATAGTTTGGGAAGTATTCTGGAAAAATAATCTATCTGCAGCTGTCAGGGGAAAAAAAAGTTCTTTTTGGTTTACTCACAATAGCTAAAGCTAAAACAAGAAAAGTCTTGACTGTTTGCAGTCTTACAGTAAACTGAATAATCAAATTTGGTTCCCTAGAAAAGATACTAAACAGAAGGCACTTGCCCAGGAGGTGCATTTTAAGAGCTAAGCCTGGAGACTTCTTAGATCAAGGAAAACACAGAAATGCACATGAAATGTAGAAGCAGATGAAAACAGAACTAAACAAAATTAAAAACAGGATAGACCTACACTAAGTGTTTCATGGCAGTTTATGACATAAAAAGGAACTAACCAATGTCCCTATAAAATTGATTTTCCCATGTCCTGCCTCCCAGTGAAGCTTTGTCAGCCTTGGAAGACCAGATCTATTAATGTTCCACCCTAGCTTTAGCCAGTTTCATCAAATCAGAACAGTTTACAAACAGAAATATGTGTGGTATATTTTGAGTTCTGGTATTCAACAGTTACTAATTCAGACATGCAGTAGGCAAGGTCCAAACAAAAATAAATATATGTAATCAGAGAGGTCTGCAGGTTCTGGGGTTTTTTTTTTTTATTTATTGAAAAGGGTAGGATCCATTCTCATGCCCACTGGCAATGATGCAAAATTCTCCAAACCAATGGAAGTTTAACAAACACATTCGAACAACCTGGAATAGTATCTGCAAGTTTTAAAGGGAAAAACTTGACTCAGTGCCAAGTACTGCAGCACAGTAAGAACTAATACTACTCCTCTTCCTTCAATCCTTTATGGTTTGATATAAACTCCCATATAAACCAGCAGTCAGTCACATGGCCTTTGCTTGGAGTTAGGTCTACACCCACAACTGTTTATTTTCTAGCTCTGAATTTTTATTTTTTTATGTTAAGCCAAGAGAAATAGCCTTTTCTCATTATCATACAGCATGCATAGCAAAAACACCATCAGAGTCTATTAAATTAAAACACTCAGCTCAAGAACAGATGTCATGACTTATGGAGGTTTCTGAAGCTGAACGAATGCACATCTGGCCATGTGGACTGTGCAGCATTATATTTATGATGGTTTGGTGTGTGGCATTCTGATGACTGCAGGGCAGCAGTGTGCTAAAGCCAGTTCTTGGTAGAGCAGGTTTTTTTGGTATTTCATAGGTCACCTGCTTGGATAATAATAATAATTGTATTGGTTCTGACTGGGATGGAGTTAACTTTCCCCATGGCTGCCCTCACAGTTCTGTGCTTGGTGTTGGTGGCTACAAAGGTGTTGGTGACACCTCAGTGTTTTGGCTCCTGTTGAGCAGAGCTGGCACAGTACCAGTGCTGTCTCTCCAATATTCCCCCATTAGTAGGGTGGGGCAAGATCCTGGCAGGGGTCACAACCAGGCCAGCTGAACCAAACTGACCAAAGGGATATTCCATACCATAGGATATCTGCTGAGCAATAAAAGCTAAGAAAAAGGAGGAGAAGAGGGAGAATTCACTATTACAACTTTTGTCTTCCAGAGAAACCACTATACATACCAAAGCCCCACTTCCCAGGAAGTGACTGGACATCACCTGCTGATGGGAAGGAGAGAATAAATCATTTGTTTTTCTTTGCTTCTGCACATTAAACTTACTCTGTCTTTACCCACAATTTTTCTCTATCGCACCTTGTCCTGTTGAGGAGGGGAATGATAGAATGGCTTGGTGAGCACCTGGCTTCCAGTCAAGGTAAACTCATCAAAATTATACCATCATTAAAATTTAAAAAAAAAAAAAAAAATTACAGAGATAGGTAGAAGAAAGGGTTTCCATCTAAGGGAAAAATATGGGAAGGAAACAAGGTTTTTTCTAATTACAACAGACTAAGATTTTTCCATGGAGACTAAAAGCAAAAATGGGAGTGGAGAGCTTGCCTTTCCATCTCTCTTCTTACAACAGAGACTTGTCCAGAGGATAATGAAAATAGGCACCACTCTTCAAAGAAGCCTCTATCATGTGCTGTACAGAGATGTACAGAGATTAGTCTAAAATACAAACAGCTATTTAAATGTCTATGATGTGACTGTCTACCAGAGAGGCAGAGGTTGAGGTCAGTTTGTTTGCCAAAAGCATACACTGGATAGCAGCCTCAGGCCAAACTTTCTCTCAGCCCTCGTTAATTCCCTGGTAGTTCCTCTGCACCAGGAGCTCTAGGCTTGCATATTTTTAATGTTTATACAGAAAAGCTTTGACAGGAAATGTTGAGGGAAGCTGAGGGCAGCATGTTAATCAGAAGCCTTGAATCACAGTTTCTTAACAGGTTAATGGTTGCAATATTCCGGGGTGAGTTTCTAGATCTGAGGAAACATTTTTGACGAAAAAGAAAAAAAACCCCAAACATTCCAAATCTAGCACTTAAAGAAATTAAAAAGTAATTTTAAAAAAGAACAAACCACAAAAAACAATTAATCATTATTTTTAAAACAAACAACTTTCTACCAAAAATTGCACCAAGAGCTCTCCTTTTTACCTGTGGTAAGCAGCAAGATCAACGGCACACACTAACTGTGGGACCTGCCATGAGTAAGGCGTTGTAACACCCTTCCACCTACATGCACAATACTCTGGACACAAAACCTTCTTTCACAACATCCTTAATAATGACTCATGTCCTCTGACTGTCACACATCAGACCCAAAAGCCAGGACCTTTTCCTGAATAATTAACTTCACCTTACAGCAGACACCTACTCAGGTGAATCCCCTCTTAAAAGTGTCACTGTCAGTGGGGGGATATATCCATACATCTTGAACCGTGAAATGGTCCATGCAGGTGGGGGCTGAACACCCAGGAATTGTGTGCCCAAGTGTCAGGTGGTTCATGCAGAAATGTTTGAAGGGTTTTTCTTCCAACAAAATCCCTCTACAGGAAATATAAAACCATTACATGTTCTCCACAGATAATGTGGACACTTTGTGTGATCGAATTGAAGACATCATTTCTCATCCTCCTTACCTCTGAAGAAGTGGGTTTGCAGTAGCCAGCTCCAAACACTAGATTTTCTAATGACATACTGGACTGGTCTGGTCCCGCCTCCAGGTTGCCTTTACCAAGCCATGAACCTTTCCCCGGACGAGCGAAACTATAAGGAGAAAAATTAAGAAAAAAGTAATCAGAGCAGCATTGTTAGGGAAGAATCATTGTTGTCCCAGTATAATTTCCTTGCTTAGAAAAGATTTACAATTTTGGCGGGTTTTGCTTTTGTTTCTTTCAAGTTGCACTGTAAATTAATATTTTCCTTGAAAATGATCATTATCCTGTGTGCAGTAGCTCAAGCAATGTGGATGAAGTTTGTTTTCTAGGCATTCAGTCCAGTGGTTTTAGTGTTATCTTTCACTCACTCCTTTCTCTGCTGTCTTACAGATCTTTTTCCAGCAAAACATCTCACCAACACAACCTTTCCATCTATCCACAGGGATCACATTCTCATCAGCTTGCACCTTGATGGATGCAACATCTTTCTCTCTGGCTTTAACCACATCACCCTTCCTCTCTGAGTTGTGCATGATCTCTCCTAACTACCAGTATCTTTTTTAGCTTATCCTAAACTTATTATTATAGATTGGAAGTTTGGTTCCCATTTCTCACTCTCCCACAGCATTAGCTTTCAGCACCAAAAGGATAAGACTTCAGCCAAAAAACTACATTTATTTTTTCCAGGTGCAACATGATTTCACTGTTATCCAAATTCTTCCTCAAAAAAATGACAGAATGTAAGTTGCTTCATTCTCAGTGCTGACTCCTGTGGTCAGTGCTTCCTTCTGGCTATATATGTACATTTCCTACTGAAGACCAAGAACCCATTAAGGGTGGAATATCCTGTCTAGAGTCTACTCAGCATCAAGCCCACCAGAGTACTGATGTGCAGCCAGGGGTCATACTTTGGATTAAACTGAGCAGTAGTTACACCCCAGTTAATGATGTGGGCTGCCTTTATATTCATTGGAGAGGAATTGGCATTCCCAGCATATGAGTCATCTCTTGCTGAAGCAGTGATATCAAACAGATCAGAGGAATTTTACCCTCCAAGTATTTAATTCTTATTGTGGACTGTAAAGCAAGGCTGGATGACTGCTTCATCAACAACTGGAGGTAGATGAGATAACCCCACTGTTAGTTCCTCTGATAACAAGTGCTGTACACAAACTACATCAAGATTTCAAGAAGGAAATCAGGCTACTTGTGGGGAATGCAATGAGTCAAATCACCAACCGTGATTGCTAAATTGCGATGCAAGCAACAAGAAGGGTTCTTAAAAAACAGGCAGGCAAAGGTGGAACTGAAATAATGATCTGCAGAGAAAAAGGCAAACAAACTGCAGAGGTAATGCCACTGGCTTTGTTCTACAGCTTCCAGACTGGGATCAGCATCCACAGGCATCTGATGCCCACCCAGGCATCCCAAATCACATCATACCCAGGAGACCTGGTCTCCTTGAAAGAATAAAAAACTTCCAGGATGGAGAGCACAAAAAAAATCTTAAAACCATAATGTGCCAGAAAAGCCACAGGAAAGTGCCATTCCTGCTGCAATGACTTTCCAGTCCAAGGTTATTCCTCTATGTAGATGTGTATCACATGGCCGCATCAGCTCAGATCAAACTAAATCATTGATATCCACACCTGGTTCAGTTTTTAAGGACAGATTAAAGTGCCGAGTGCTGTACAGAAACACACAGAAAACAGAGAATCATAGAATCACAGAACATCCCACGACAGAAAGGATTCACAAGGATCACCGAAATCCAACTCTTGACCCTGCACGGGGCAGCCCTAAGAATCACACCATGTGCCCGAGAGCATTGTCCAGGTGCTTCTTGAGCTATGGAAACATCCTTATATTAAAGGTACAAGATGAAAGAAACATTCAATAATATCCATACAAAAGGTGAGGTTCTGGTGTGAAATAGAGTTTCTGCAAGATCAGAAAGAGAATCTCAAGCAAAATTACAAATTGGACCAGTTTCAGAAGGTTTAATGCTAATCCATGTCTTGTCTGTAGAAAAAACCTGCTGCTTATTATTTATAAATACTTGCAAAAAGGCCATTCCATAAGAGGGAGGATGGAGGAAAAGAAATTAGCAAATATCTGTTCTTGCTTATGTATACTTTAATTTATGTGATCAAAGCAATTTCCAGCTGGTTGCTGCTAAGCAGCATGAAGCCTTTCCATGTATTTCCTACATGCACCATTTAAGATAAAAGTAATAAATAAATTAATAAATAAATAAATTTATTTCCAACAGACAAGAGCTATACACTGCTGTGAGTAATTTCAGCTGTTACTGAATGATGTTGTCTGCTGTGGTCTGCTGGAAAGGCTCAAGAAACAGAAATAAAAAATGATTGCTGTGGTATCAGAGAGAGAAGCTTAAATAAATATTGTGTGCACATGAAAAACTCCTCATTTGAACATGAGCAAAGCTTTCAAAGGTTTAAAGGGAAAGGAGAGCACTTCTTAATTCCTTTTTTTGTTTATTTATCTGTTGCTTTTACAACAGAGAAGGATTTTTAATCTGTTGGTTTTATGGAAAGTGATTTCACATAGCACTGTATAACAAAAACCTTTTTTTGGGAAACATGCCAAAACATCATCAGTCTGCTGAGGGAAAGTTTAAGTGGAAGGCTTACAAACTGCTGAGTCCCCCAATGTTTTCTGAAGTACATATTGCTTGAAGAAAATTTTTATTAGCAATAACAGGTTAATTTGCGACCTCTTTTTTTTTTTTTTTTTTTTTTATTTCTTCTAAATATTTATGTAAACATGCTCATTTGTATGAATCACAAACCCTAGTTATTTATGTGTCCATTTGGACTATCTATTTAATAGCACTGATTTAATATCAACATTTAGATCCTTATCCAGTATGATAACCTTAGCTTTTAATTGGAATCAGGATAAAAAAGTTTAAAAGAGGTAACATGTGTGTCCAGGAGGATTACCATGGGTGCAGAACTACTAATATTTTCAGTGAAATGTTTTATGGGATATTTTTGAGCTGGCCTTTTGATGATCTTATCCATGAGACCAGGAGTAATGAGGCCACGGCACAGGTTGCCCAGAGAATTTGTGGATGCCCCATGCCCGGAAGTTTTTAAGGCCAGGTTGGATGGGGCTTGGAGCAAGCTGGGATAATGGGAGGTGTCCCTGCCCATGGCAGGGGTGTGGAACGAGATGATCTTTAAGGTCCCTTCCAACCCAAACCATTCTATATTCTATGATTTTATGCCATTTTCCTTCAAAGCAGTCTAAATTATTACACAGTACACTAAACTGCCTTGAAAAGTCCTTTTTTTCCTTTGTTACAGTCTGCAAGATTCTAGCAATTTAAATTTAAGACCTTTCTGACTCAGAGGTTATACTCAAGCAATTATTCCCAGCAGTCATGGTTACCTTCTATGAATCGGTGTCCATGACTTTGTGATTTATACTTTTGGCCTCTGTAACATCTTTTGGAATGAATTGCATGTTGTAATAAGTGCTGAAGTTTCTGGTTCTTTTAAACTTGATGTTGCAGAATTGAACGTGGCACCACCAGGTTCTCGTATAGCACAAAATATTAAATAATCATTCCCTGGATTTTTATCTTCTGTGGACAATTCTCTTACATATAAATGAAATGACAGTTTCCTAGCATAAGAGATGGAATGGCCTTAATAAATGTGAATTCAGATGTGTTATTGAAGCAAATCAGAAAAAATACTTTAGGGCAGTTTAATAGAAAGCCATGGTCTCTTTGAGATTAAACTGCCCAAAAAAGAAATACCTTTCTTTAATTTTTAATTTTGTTTTGGGGTTTTGAGAATTTTTATTTTAGGGACAGGGGAGGGTTTGGTTATTTGGGGGTTTTTTTTGGTAAGCAAAACAATCTTTTAATGAATTGAAGTTTTTAGGAGAATGGGGGAAAAAAAATTGGGATCTGATTCTTGTTTGGAAAAATAAAACCTTTCTTGCTCTAGATGAAATGATCAAACTGTAAAAAAAAACCCAAACAATGCCCCCCCACTAACAATCATCACATTTCTAATGACAAGAAATTATAATCTTGTGAGTAAATCAGGAGTGGAAATTCAGGAAATTAACTTGTATCCCATTTAGGCCAGATCCTTGGAGAAACCACTTATTTTCTCTCAGTCCCTTATACATAAAATATTACTGCTTTAAAAATTTAAAATTTAAGTCAGTCTCATAGAAATAGCATACTCAGAATTAAACCCTCATAGTTGCCACTACCATCTGTTTGCATTTCACCAGGAACTTCCTTTTCCCACAGATCAGGAAAATTGTAATGAAAACACTCCTTTCCCTCATTGTTTTAACTCAAAACTTTAATATAGCTTTTGGCAAATTACTACTGGCACAAGGCCATAGGGCACATGGGGGATCTGTTATGTATTTTTGAGAATAATCTGTGCATGTTTACAGATTTTGCTCCTCTAGACATGGTTCTCTCTTACCTAAGAAGTTTCACTAAGGTTATAATCAGTGACTGTAAAATGTTCTGAGCATTTTGTGTAAAACTGATAAGATTTATTATAATAAAAGTTTAATGAAAATAGATATCTCTCCTTAGGTCCCCAACAGAGTTGGGGCAGGGGGGGAATCTGGTTTGAAATCTTTAGTGATTTTGACTGCTGGAAAATTCTGGCTCATTTGTCGTGAACTTAACCTTAGTTGCTATAAAATTTGAAAGCAGATAAAGCCATGTGGTGATATTTAATTTACTTTTGAGTGGAATTTTTTTTTAATTGACAGATATTGTCATGTTTTTCTTATGTGACTTCTCAGCTGGTAGCACAGGAGAATGGCATGTCAAAGGGGAGGTTTATCTTTGCAGATACATAACAAACTACCAAATAAAAGGAAATTCAAAGGAAAAATCATCCAGTTATTATAGATGAGTTCTAAAAGGACAATAATATAAATCAGTATTCTTCTAATAAATATTTTATGGAAGGAATAGCTCTTTACTGCATAAATATTCCATTTTATTTCTGCAGATTAATTTATTTGCAAACAGGGTGGAGAGGGAAAATAAGTGAAGAAGTTTAGTCCCCAGTATTACATTTGTGCAGTTTCAGATGGAAGCTGCCCATGAGTAGGAGTCAGCTACACTTCCACCTGCAGGAAAATGGACCTGTGTAATCTGCACCCAGATTCAAGGTGCACAAGGCAGCGGAGTGTATGTGTCATTTATAGATGGATCAGTTGTGCTTTTGAGGAACAGGAGGATGCCTGGAAGTATTATAAATGAGTTTAGGTGAGATAAAACTGCTCAAGAATGCCCAGGGTTGGCCTAATTCCTCAGTGCAGTGAAGCAGAGAACTAGATCAGGGCTAGATCAGCAATCTTTAAATACTCTGTGTCCTTTTGATTCTGTTTCCTCTTCCAGAAAGAACAAGGTAAAGGCACATAAAAATTGAGTGTCTGTGTCTTGGTTGCTCCATCAACAAAATTTATAGTATATTATTTCCCCATCTCAGATTCCACCAAGATTTCTTATTTCTGAACCAGTGACTTGGATGTGGGCAATTAAGAATTCAATGTTAATAAGTAAAATCCTGAAAGACTACTTTGTTTTTTCACATAAACTTATGTGTGAAAGTGGGGAAAGGAATAGAAAGTTGAGGAGAATCTAGAAAGTTGAGAAAAATAAACCCCTTTCTTGTCTAAGCAAGAGGAAACAGGTTTGCCAGCTGCCTGTGGATCTGCTTATCTGCAGTGATTTCAAGACTGGCTTTTTAAAATTTCCTTTGTGGTTTGGGCTTTTACTTTTTTGGGAAGCAGTGAAGAGATTTATGGAATTAATGAACCATGTTTCTTGTTTGCTTCCTAAGTGAGTCCAGCATAAGTAAGGCACTGTGCAGCATGCCTGAGACTAGGTAGACTTCTACGCCACCGACCTGCACATTTTCCTTTGGGAAAACCAGAAATATTTCTTGAAGTCTGAGCTATGCTGGAGCAAAGTTCCTTTCCTAACAGCTGAAGCTGAGCTAATAAGCACGGGTTGCAGTTACAGGAGCAGTTGTGAGGCCGGTGACAGGGAGCTAAGGGAGAAGTCAATGCCTCGGGCCAGAAACCAAACTCATCCATACAAATGAGAAAACTCGAGTCCAAATCTCCAGCTCCTCCTCCTCACCTTCCTCTTACAAGTGTCTGCTCACATTTAGCCTCTGGATGTTAGGTAAGAGAATGGAAGGTATTTAAGCTGTTTATGGAGGCCAGTGCCTCAGCACGGGAGCAGTCTCAAGCTTGAACACTGTTCCCTTTTTCTGGTTATCTTTTGACAGGCTTAGTGTGCTCATCTCCTGCCACCCTGGGTAAAATGAGGTTGCCAGAGGCAAGCCCTCAACTTTCCAAAGAGAACTGTCTCTTGTATCATATTAGGAGAGATGTGGCATCCAATTCTTGCTGTAGGTTCTGCTCTGCTTCTCCCACATCCCAAAAGCCTGAAATACTACTCCATGATCTGCAGGCGCCAAAAGCACTCAGTGCAGACACCACAGCCAGCACAGCAGCTGTCACTGCTCTTCCACAGCACAGCTCCAGCCCTGGTGTCACAGTGTCCCGCTGTGCCTGGTTGAAGGGTTTGGGTTTAGGGCAAGACACAGGTGAGGGAAGCAGTGTTTCAGGTCAAGACAACAGCTGTCACAACCACTGAGGCCTACATGCCAGTTCTCCCCTGTAATTGCACTCCTGCCTGGAAAGCAAAGTCTTGGACTTGGTCCCAGGCACTCCAGCTTCCTGAGCCACTTCTGGAATGCTTTTTAGAGAAGTCAAAGAACTCTAAGGGTTAAAGTAAGAGATTTTAACCAAGATCTGGCTTAGTGCTCTGTAAGGACAAGTAAAAGCCAAGCAGTCCCCACCCTGTTGCAGAGGGATGCAGCTGCCAAAGGAGCCAAGAGAGGCGGCGATCCAAGCACCAAAGCATCACACCATGCTTCTGGTCATCCACATCAACATCAACACAACATCTGGTCATCCACATCCCACATCAACAGCAAATATGACTGCTCTGGAGATAAATGGGGCAGCTTCCAGCCCACAAAACCCTCACGAGGTTCAACAGATCCAAGTGCCACCCCTGAGTTTGGGCATTCCCAGGTAAGAATACAGACTGAGACTCATTGAACAGAGCCCTGTGGAGAGGAAGTTGAGGGTTCTGGTGGATGGAAAACTGGAGAAGAGCCAACAGTGTGCACTTGCAGCTCAGAAAGTAAACCACATTCTGGGCTGCATCCAAAGCACCGTGGGAAGCAGGTTAAGGGAGGAGATTCTGACCCTCTGCCCTGCCCTTCTGCGACCCCCACCTGCAAGGCTGCATCCAGCTCTGGAGTTCCCAGCATAGGAAACTGTGGGATATTGTGGACCTCTAAGAGCAGGTCCAGAGGAGGCTACAAAGGTGATCAGAGGGCCGGAGCATCTCTCCTCTGTGGACAGGCTGAGAGAGCTGGGTTTGTTCAGCGTTGAGAAGAAAAGGCTCCAGGGTGACATTGCACCACCTTTCAGTACCTAAGGGCAGCTTATAAAAAAGAGGGAGAGAGATGTTTGACAAGGGGATGTAGTGATAGGACAAGGGGAAATGGCTTTATACTGAAAAAGAGATTTATTTCAGATATTAGGATGAAATTTTTTTACTGTGAGGGTGATGAGGCCCTGGCACAGGTTGCCCAGAGAAGCTGTGGCTGCCCCATCCCTGGAAGTGTTCAGGCCAGGTTGAATGGAGATCTGAGCAACCTGGTCTAGTGCAAGGTGGCCCTGACCATGGCAGGGGATTGGAATTAAAATATCTTTAAGGTATCCAACCCAAACCATTCTATGATTCTGTGATAACAAAGCTGGAGATAAGTTCATTCAAAATCTACCTCACCTCACCACCTTCCTACCCAGCCTCTCACCTTCTCAATAAATCCACAAAGCCTTTAGCAGTTGCCATGAATTTGGACCCTATCACAAAGCTGAGGGTTATACTCTTTAGAAAGGGCGAATCACAAAATTTCCATCCAGAAGCCTGCAAAGGATCCCAGAAATATGAATTTCACTCATTCTCAGGTTGGTAAAAGGTGAGGGCTTCAAAGTCTCAAACCTAATGTAATATTTATTATATCAGAATTTTTAACCAGGACAAGCGTCAATATCAAAATGTTCACTTGTCAAAAAAGCAGGAGGTAATGGAGGCACCCTGCAAAGGTTCCCCCAGCAGGAGCTATTTGTGAGTATGCATTACCCTGAAGGGAAAGGCCTGAATTGGTCTTGCTGGCTTTCCTCTTTAAATATAGACAATATGGAAGAATTTGAACAAGAGTATCTACTTTGTCAACAGAGCTGACAAAACATGAAAAGCTGAGTCCACAGGGCATATATGAGCTGATAGATGTGCTTCAGGCAAAGTGGTTTTCCAGGAAAACTTCAATACAGCAGTGAATTGCAATTTTATATAATTATTTCCAGGGTAGGTCTAGAACTGTTGCAATTTTACACGTCTATAGATATGTGTAGAAATAATATGTATATACACACGATGTATCATGATGGGACAGTTCAAGGTAGCAAATGAAACCACAGTGAAACACTGCATAGATATTTTTTCCATCATAATATAACTATCCCCATGTTGGGGCCCTCCCCCTGCCATCTGGTCCTGGGAGAGGGGCCCTGGGGGGGAGGCACGGGATTTCCCTTGCCCCTGGTCAGCCTCATTCCCCATTGGTTGTTTTGTGTTCCCCTGTGCGGGCAAGAACCCTCAGGTCCCGTGATTGCCTCAGTTCCTCGGCAGACCTCTGGCCATGCAGCTGGAGAAATAAACATCTCTGAAACATCTATCAAGAATCAGTCCATATGTATTTCTTTTCCATGGGCCTCGTTGTCTGATACACGTGTTGCAGTATCCCCACTGTAACAAATGGTGGTTAATACGGGCAGAGTGATCCCCGATCCCTAAGGACAGCGACTGATTTGTGAGTAAACTCTGGATTTCTCTTCTTGTTTTTGTTTTGCTGTTCCATCTCTAAATTATGGAGGAACCGTGGAAAGACTCTTGGCTCTCAGAGCCTCATATGGACATTTATCTTAAACTTGAAAAGATTCTTGAACAACGATTTGTAAATTTTAGCCTAATTCAAGCTCAAAAGGAACTGAAACATTTCCTTGCACGGTTGTTTAAGAACTTTTTCTATGTTTCTTGGGATTTAATTCTTACCAAAGACTCTTGGAAGACCGTTTGGACACAGTTAATTTTTGAGTCAAAATATATGCCGATGGAAGAATATTTTCACGAATATTATTTAATTACCAAGACTGTTCAGCAATGTCAGCTGTGTCTTGGTGAAGGGAAGCATGCCTCAGAGTCTGTGCAACCCAGACCATGTGGACCGAGCGCTCTCCGAGCAGCAGCGAGGCAGCTCCTGCGCGCGGGCAGAGCGACGCGAGCTGCAGTGCTGGCAGTGGAGCGAGGCATGGCGGGAGCCCACCCGGCCCCGCACAGCACGTGGTGAAGCGAGCCCTGTGAGAGAAGCGGCGCACAGGCAGCGGGCGGCGGCCGGCGGCGAAGCAGATCCGTGCCTAGCCAAGAAGCGCGCTGGAGCAGGGCGTGGGGGGGCCGCCGCTCGGGGGCCCGGCCGAGATGAGGGCGTGGCGCCAGGCAGCAGCAGCACAGCTGAGAGCAGAGGAGATGGTGGGCGGGGAGCTGAGCGGCACAGCCCGGCCCAGCCTGTGCGGCCCAGAATGCAACCCCGGGAAGAGTGCGCAGGCACGAGCAGCCCTGACAATTCCAACACGGTAGTGAGCGAAAGCGAAAGAGAAAGCGAAAACGCAGCAAGACAGAAAACAGCAACCACTCGAAAAAAGGAAAAAATAACTGTAGCTAAGGTTATAGGCATAGTAAAATGCTATAATGTTAAACAAAATTATGGTTTTATAACAAGACGTGACAACCAGCAAGACATATTCGTTCATAGAACTGCTATTAAAAAGAATAGCCCTGAAAAATGCATCCCAAGCTTGGGAGATGGAGAGGTGGTGGAGTTCAAAATTGTGCAAGGTAGAAAAGGGTTATAAGCAGCAGAGGTCACTGGGCTTGATGGTGTTTTTGTGAAAGGCAGTATATATGCTAAAAATTGTAATCATGTTAGACAATATCTCCATTATAAGCCCCCCCTACAGTCTCCCTTTCCTAATCCCACCTTTCCCTTTTATCCTATATCCTATTACCCCCAGTGTATTCCCAATCCGTTTTTTCATCCATGGTTTCCCTCACAAAACCATGCCTTTACCAATTGTTTCCCCAAAAATCCCTTTCCAATGCTGAGTGGGGGATGAAGAGGGGGAGGGAAGAAATTAATTATTGTTGTTTAGAGTTCCAACAGGTACAAATAGAAGAAACCCTCTCCTGCCTCAGTTTCCCCACAAAGCATGCCCAGAGAGTCCTGTCTCCCTCTGTCAGCCTTAAGATGTTCCAGAGAATCTGTTTGGACCTTTAAAGACTCAGGAGGGTGGCTTGTTTTGTTTTGAGACTGTCCTTGTTATCTCGTGTTTATCCAGTTTTTCTCAATGTTAAGTTTTAAATCTCTTTTTGTTAAAAATAAACAGGTGAAATGTCGGGGCCCTCCCGCCTGCCATCTGGTCCTGGGAGAGGGGCCCTGGGGGGGAGACACGGGGTTTCCCTGCCCCTGGTCAGCCTCGTTCCCCATTGGTTGTTTTGTGTTCCCCTGCGCGGGCAAGGACTCTCGGGTCCCGTGATTGCCTCAGTTCCTCGGCAGAGCCCCGGCCATGCGGCTGGAGAAACAAACATCTCTCTGAAACATCTATCAAGAATCGGTCCATATATATTTCTTTTCCATGGGCCTCGTTGTCTGATACGCGTGTTGCAGTTTCTCCACCATAACCCCACATCCTTGGATGTGTTCATGGCCAGGCTGGATTGGGGTCTGAACAGCCTGATCTAGTGGGAGGTGTCCCTGCCCATGTCAGGAGGGTTGGAACTAAATGATCTTTAAGGTCTCTTCCAACCCAATCCATTCTGTGATTCTGTGAACTGGGGTTTATTTTTCTCTATTCAATGTGACAGAAAAAAAAAAAAAAAAAAAAGACTTTCTAGTCATTCAGGTTCTATTGTGTTATTAAAAATAAAACTGATTTTATAGGTAATTTTTTTTTATGTTCCTAGTAAACTCCAGTGATTAATGATAAAAAGGAAAGTTCTGAGCTGTGGGCAACTCAAATAAGTTTTAATTGGCTGGTTTTGTTTTAGAGTACTTGGAACTGCCATTTATTTTTACATTGCTGTCTTCATCCTGATTCATACTTAGAGAACGCATAATATAAAAACTCTTCAGGTTTGGAATATTTATCAAGAAGAAGATAAATCCTCACTATCGCACTTTAAAATGATTTTATGGGCTTAAGTAAATGAGACTGTATATTGTGTTGTCAAAAATCTTCATTCCACTGCAATAAATACATTGTATACTTCACAAATGTCCACAAAATAGTATTTTAAAAGCTATAGTAATCTGACTATGGAACAGTTGCTCATCATGTGATTTATGCCTAATAACAGTAACAAGGCTGTGCAACCCCATTCATTAGAGAGTAATACACAACTGAAAACAGTCATTAAGCCTCTTGAGCTATTGTTCTTTCATCCTTGTCTATAGTAGAACAATGGGCAAATTATCTGATCAAAACTATCTGGTTAGAAGCAGTCTGTTATAATCTAATTCACTGTTTAAAAAGTCAACACATAGGAAATCAGAGATACAGCAGTTACCTGTATCACATCAGCAGAACACAGATATGTCAGTCTGGTCTGCTGGTATGAGACACATCCCAGCCACAGCTCACAGAACCGCAGAACCTTAGAATGGTTCGGGTTGGAAGGGACCTTAAAGGTTATCTAGTTTCATCCTTCCTGCCATGGGCAGGGACACCTTCCACTAGACCAGGCTGCCCAAAGCCCCATCCAGTGTGGCCTTGAACAGTTTCAGGGATGGAGCATCTACAACTTCTCAACCTCTCACCTTAGGCTCAACCTCTTACAATCCCAATTCAATCTGTGGCATCTTGTTCAAGCAATGCCTTTACACTAAAGGAGAACTGAAGCAAAGTACTAAGTCAAAACACAAAACCTGAGGAAAATAGATTCTACAGGTTCATCTTCCTTTCTGACACTGTGCTCTTTGCACAATATTTGACAAACTTAAGATCTCTTGGTCATTTGGGAAACAAGACCTTGATGGAGTTAAAGGAAGCTGAACAAATCTGAACACTGTATTTTGCTTCAAGACCAAAGGAGCTCCCTCACTCTCAGGCCTCTTTATCCCACGGTCTGATAAGATTGGGCACTAAGTAAATTGCCAGAAAGACCTTTGCTTCCCTTCACCTGCTCTAAATATTAGAAGATATTGACCTCCAGCCCTGTTTTACTTGAAGGAGTTCTTAATTATTTTCTTGTCATTATGAATCAGATATCATAAATCACACCTAGACCCATGGCAGCTGGTATTACAGGGCTGCACAGCTAAACCAGATGATGCTGCAAAGGAAAAATCCAGTGGAGCCTTATCCAGCACTGACTCCTGTGTGCCTCCTCCTGTGGGAACCCAGAGTGCAGAGAATACTTCTCTGCCTGTTTTGAAGAATTTTACCACCCTGAACAACACTGGTTTTGACCTCTGCCCTTGGAAACCACATTATAAACTATGCTCATGCACAGAGGCCATGGATGAATCCAGCTGCTCTGAATGCTTTACAAATAATCAGAGAGGAAAAATGTAAATGCCTTTAGTTCCTTTTAGACTAAAGAGGACAAACAACCAAGGAGAACACAATTTGCACTTTCCTCATTACAGATGGGGAATAGAGAGATCAACACTAATCCAAATTCTTAACCTCTTTCCCAAAAGCTTGTTACTTTTTGATCCAACCCCCAGGAAGAGGCCTGTCAGAGTTTGGCTCCAAACCCCAATCTCCAGAGTCTCAGCCCAGGACCAAAAACCTTGAAATTAAACGATCCTCTCCACTTCTCCCACCCAATCAGCAAATTGTATGAGAGAACTCAGCAGAGGAACCTCCTCTGCCTTTCCACAGATATTTCTGTGCCCATTACCTGATCAGAGGCTGGTGTAAAGCCACCAGGGATGCATGCACCGTGACGGAGACCACGGACAGGTGGAAATAGTCAAACATGACAGGAACATGATGGTGCAGCCCTCTGCGGGGGTGGAAGTGCAGACACAGCGTGCGGCTGCTGATCACGGGGATCGCTGGGACATCCCTCAGCCTGCAAGGGAAAGGGGTTTACCGGGGTTAGGGAAAGGCTGAGCTGTCACAGCCTGTAAGGTGCTACAGGTAGCAGACAGAGACAGCTTGAGGTGAGATTTTATCACTCCCTACCTTCATACGGGTTAACATAACTGAAGAGCATCTTGTGCTGTACTTGTGCCAAACAGAAATATTAATGCTAATATAGATATAATTAATATAAATAGAAATACAAAAAATGAAGAATATATGTAGAGTTATATATTAATGTATGGTATAAAAGAAGAACAGATGTGACACAATTCTGGTTTTCCCTGGTGGTTGCCCTTGATGTCCAGCTATGCACTAGTAGGGACATCAAGATCTAAATAGCAGAAGGGAATGCATTTAGCAAACAGTTCAGATTATTTGAGTGAGGGACAGCACACTGCTTGTGATTTTCCAACAATCAGCTGAAGCAATCTGTGAGAGTTAGAAGCAGTCCTGTATCAGACACAGCTGAAAACATTCAGAATACCTTTCCAGATTGTCAATCTGAAAAAACTTTTTGGAAGAGGTCAAAACTCAAAAGAGAAAGTGAAGCAACTGAGAGAAACAGTACATGTTGGATTAGCTTCTCCATTTTTTTCTTTTTTTTTTAGTAAATAAAAGTCAAGACTTTAATTTAAAGTTTGTTTATAACCGTTCCAGAATAACCATCCTAGTGTGCAGTCAACCACATGACATCTGAGTCATCTGTAAGACAGGAGACTGAGCTGTAAAGCTGGAGCATGCCTAACCACATCCTCCCAAGGCAAGTGAAACTTCTAAAGAGGAATTATTTTACAGCATTAAAGATACTTCTGAAGCCTTTTTTTTTTCCAAAGCTAAGAAAACCTAAGAAGAGATGGTTGAGTGGTGCATGGTTAGCCCCAAGAAATGTTTCAATTATATTTGCAGAATATAATTTTCTAAAAGTCACTACTTTAGTTTATAGCAAGTCACACTAATCTTTCAGGTGATAATAGAAATTAAGTGTATGGGTTAGAGCACAATTTAATAACTTAAATGTTTCAGTTCTTTTTATTCTTGGCTGTAACTTAATGTTTTTCTTTCTTCAAGGCCCATAAGACAGTCAAGTACCCCTCATCGGAGAGAACAAGTTTTCTCTTTTTGTATCTTGAAGATAACAGAAAGATGTTCTTGAAATTTGTTTAGGTGCTCTGTGGGTATGAATAAAATCCCATGGGGACAGTCTCAGCACGAAACACAGCTCAGATGCTTTCTCTGCACACTCTACCACTCCCCATAAATGCTGCTCCAGTCATTGGAACACTTTTTCCTGATTCAGGGAGGCTAAATAACATCTGGGATCACACTTTCTGCTGTGTCTCAGGAAGGGATGCTACTCCCACTTCACCTGAGATCACAGAACCAAATTCAGCTAGAGGGAATCAAATTCAATGGGAAAACTTTTTCCTCCTAAAACATAGAGGCAGCTCCGGTTCTTAGTAGAAGAAGAGTACTTATCATGTTCATACTCCTGTCTTCACCTAGAAAATACTTCATCGCCTCCTGAGATAAATGCATTCCTGAGTCACAGACCCTGACCACATGGAGGTCTATGATGGTATTCCTTTTAACAGCAGCAGAGATAGAGCAACACTTAGAACCTTTGAAAAACTCACACTTCAAGGAGAAAAAATGTTTTTCCTTTAAAGAGGAATATGAGATACACTTTTCAAATACAGAGAGGAGAAACAGGGAAACTTCAACACTAAGGCAAAGGGAAGCCTTATTAAAGCTCTCCCTTTTTAAAAAGGACTCATTTCATCAAAGTAATTTTCCAATTGAACGGGTCCCCACATTACCAACTGAGCTTTAAACCAGCACTTACTGTTGTTCACTATCAGTAAAGTGCAGGTCCAGCTTGAGCTGAAAGTCTGCCTCATTCAATGCATCTTCCACCTGCAAAAAGAGAGAGACAAGGTTACCTTTGTAAGTTGGCACCTACAACACAGAAGGCAAAGCTGGGTGGGTTTGTCTGATAAGAGCAAAGGCAAAACCACACAGCAACAGCAGTATGACAGCACAGAGACAGAAAGAAGCAAATGTGACAGTGAGTCGAGATAATCGCTGAAGGAGTCAGAGGGAACCAGAGCAGTCAGAGGTGTTATCTGCCCCCAGGTGCCCTGACATGTCAAAAAAATCACTCCAGATGAGGAAACAGAGAGCATTAAGCTCTGCATTTGTTGGATACTTGCTCTTTGCACACCAGGAGGGAGAGGAGCATTTCTGTAGCTGCTCTCCCTCCCCGAGTGAGCCTTTGTTTGGGTTGTCTTGTCAGCTGAAAGAAATCAAGGGTTTTCTTGGATGAGAAAGAGCCACAAATCCTTGTGGTTACCTTCCTGTAACTAACACACATTTCAAACTTTACAGCTTAAAACACTCAGAAATGGCTCAAATAATTCTGGAAATTTCTTATCACTCATCATTAATCTTTGAGTTTATGTCCCAGCAAACCAAAGCTTTCCTGCCCCCCGGTCACTCTTTCAGGCCCTTAGCAGATTCATGGAGGTAGTTTGTCATGGATTCTCAGGTAGACCATTTTTCTTCCAAAATTCTAAGGCCTTTGTTGTTTTTAGAACTAAAACAGAAGTTTAACTTGTTGCATGGCTGAGCATGTGGCACAATTCTGCTCATCAAAACCACTGAAGAAATCATGTGTGACTCACTGGTACCTCCATTCTAACTCATCTAACAGGTCCCATCAGTAAAATTGCCCTTCTTTTCTTGTCAATAAAATAGTTTGATTGGATTTTTGGAGACAGTGCTGGATCTGATAGTTCATTAGCTTCACCTGGAAAGAACTAAATTGGATAACACATCCAAGCTTGGCACAGTTAAAACTGTAATCAATGGAAATAAATAAATTAGAAGGGAAGAGGATTAAGCTGTCCAGCACTTTCTCATTCACTCCTTTGAAATGTCAATTCTTCACCAAGAAAAATAGGTTTAGTAGAATAAAAAAATAAATTTCTAACAACCTAAATGGAAATATGAGCAAAAAAATACACATTTTATAACCAAAATAGTCTTTTTGTGTGAACGTAAACATATGACAGAATACAACAGGAGGTGCACAGAAATAAAGGTGGAAAAATGAAGGTATTCTCTGTGGATATGGTGTTATAAGTACAACTTATTTTTACTCAATTTTTTCCAGAAAAAGGTGAGGTGAGATGTATGGTTCTGTCTTCTGTCAGTGACAAGCAACAAGAAGAAGCAGAGTACCTGCTCCATCCTGAGGTACCCATTGGAGAAGGGCAATTAATTTCTGTTTGTGCCTGTGTCTTTCCACTGACCATAGATATAGCTTAGAGAAATATCTTGGTCTAGATACACTTGCATTTTAGATGGCTTTAAACAGGCAAGATGAACTCTGCTTTCCAAAGCTGATCATCATCTTCTTAACAACAGACCACAGACTACACTAAAAATGCACTGAAGGCAACATCAGAGGCATCTACCCTGCTCTGACAGGTAGGATTCATAAAATATGTAACATAAACCGTGTTAAGCCAGGTTTTCCAATGGTGTAACTGCATCGACAATGTACAATATTTTCCTGTTGAAATAAGAAAATTGAGAGCCAAGGATGTGATGTGCTTTGACAAAATCCTGAAAGATGTTAAATTTAATCCCTTCTGAAGTAATGTGGCATTTCTTCTAGCATGGGCACAGGCATAGAGATGTAAGAGGAAAATTCCCACTTCTATTTACTGAAAATGTGCTTTCTCTTTTATGATTGTCTCAAAAAACCTGGAAGCATGCCTTTCATTAAAAAAAAAATTTAAAACTAGAAGATTTTTTCCTTTTTAATGAGTTGTTGTCACTAAAAATCACAGTTTCTGGCAGTGGCAAAGAAAGTAATCATTAGTGAAGCTACATTCTGAATTTAAACCAGGAATTCAGTATAGTGCTTCAGACAAAGCAAACCTCCTCCTCCTCCTCCTTCAAATAAAGGGATGAAATTTTGGGTCTGTGCCCAACACTGCTGAGCACATGCAACTGCAACTGAGATCTGAGCGGGTGCTCAAAACAAGTTCCGTAGCTGGTGACACTCTCCCAAAACACCTTGAGGCAATGAGCAGACGCCTGAGAGACCAAGAGATACTCTTCACTGCATGGGGTCATGCAGTAAGGTGCATGAATTGGATATTTTTAATCCCCAAACTGTATTGAAATCAGACTGACCAGAATAGTGCAAAACCCCACCTAAAATCAATCACAGTTCTCACTACAGAGGTAACGTTTTCCCTTTTCTATTGGGGGTGAAAATATTAAGTGAAAATGGGACAGTTAATCAAAAAGTGGATTCTTCATGAGAGAATATCATTACAAGGCTTATGCAGAGGTTGAGACACAGCAGAATTACTTACAGGAACTACTTGGCATGGTACTATACAGCTTTGATACCTGCTGGAGTTTCCTCTGGTTTACTTTTTTCCACTTATTAGAGACATAAGACTCTTTACACAGGAAAACAACAAAATGGTCTTTTCGTAGCTCATACAGAAGAGCAGCTGATACTTCTCTCATTCCTTGACCTCCTGAATGAAATAATATTGTCCTTAAATGAAATACTGGTTGCTTATTTTAGCATTAATGAGACTGTTATAGTTCTGTCCACAGTTATTCTTTACAGACTGTACAATTTTCCAAGAGTTTGATAGACTATGTGATTTTTTTTTCTCTTGAAAAAGAGTTTTGAATTTTCACATCAAATCCCATAAAAAACTACTCTGAAAAATTTATCTGAAATATAATTAGTGTTTGAATGCCTAGGCTAAGTAGTGTCCTCTCAGATATTCTGTAAAGGGTATTCCAGTGGGGTTTTTTAATACTTCTTTGATCTTTTAGAAGAAAAATCACAATTCATGAAAGAGAAAATAAAGATCCATCCCTGGAAGTGTTCAAGGCCAGGCTGGATGGGGCTTTGAGCAACCTGGTCTCATGTAAGTTGACCCTGCCCATGCCAGAGGGTTGGAACTAGGTGATGTTTAAGATTCTTTCCAACCCAAACCATTCTGTGATTCTATGATCTGTGTTTGTAGAAATACATTCATACTAAACAAGGAATATTTTTCTGTTCTGTAATATTCTATACACCTAAACTCCCACCTTGGGCCTCATAGCATGTGCAAAAATACCCCATATTCATCTCTGAGCACACATAATTTTACAGAAGGTGATGTCAAGAGTTCAGGCTGTTTCCTAAGTTCTGACTATCTTGCCAAAGCCCTGCACTCACAGGGAAATGCATTTTATTAAATGCTGTTCAAAATATGTACAATAGGAAGTATTTGCATATGAAAAGTAAAATTATTTTATACAATAAAAAGTATATACAAAGCAAAGTACTCCAATTTCTGTTGGATTGGCCTGGAATCAAATGCATAATTTCACGTTTGCATGCTAATTTTTTCATCTTTGGTTTAGCTTTTAAGAGCTGTGATAATACTGATAACTGAAGCTTCCTGCATCCTTTTGATGTATCTCCCTAATATTTAACCATTTAGCCAGAGTGTCATACTGAATGATCTGAATGTCCCCGCTCACTTAAATTTCTCTGGGAAATACGCAATCTAACATACTGTCATATTCCAGCCTGCCTCACTCTGTCCTCTCCCTGCTAAATTTTCCCTGAACAGGGCCAGCAAGAAAGAAGCCAGACAAGTTACCTGTTCCAATGTTTGATGAAAGAGGCAAAGCTTCTTCTCTGATAAAAAAGAAAGCAAAAGCTTATGAAAATAAATTAGAGTTCTTTGTAGCAACAAAGGCTGCCCCAGCCCTGCAATATGGTTTCCCTTGAATTCAAAAAATTTTGTATGCTGGGATAATATAGAAAAAGGCATCCAATAAATCAGAGAGTTTTAAAGCACCATTTATATGGTGAAAAGTATGTTCAGTGCCACTTCAAAGCAAATAATAGCACTTCCTTACATTTAATTCCTAACAAAAAAAAAAGAGATGTATTTACATATTTAAGCTTATCTGGAGCTTATGCTAGAGGAGGAAGGGCAGAATAAAAAAAAAAAAATAGCAAATTACCTAATTTGGACATTAACATTTGTTTTGCTGTTTGGTTGTCTTTGTCTATTTGGGTTTTTTTGTCTATCTCAGCAAAACATCTCATCAGAAAAACCACCTGAGCACCAGGAGGAACAATGCTCCCTTAATATAATATTGGATAATTCCAGCTCTCACAGCAGAAACTGCATGGACTGTATGAACTCGATACTTCCATTACCCAGACTAACTCTTTTGTCTATTTATCATAACTTCTTCCATCCACAGAAAAAAACAGTGAACAGAACCTTCACCCTGAACCAAGAAAAATCACCATAGCACACAAGAGGCACAAAAAAGGATTCACATCTGTTGTGTGCTAAATAAATTAGGAGTTATGAACGTAGATGATACTTAAAACACTTTAAAAATCTCTAGGTGTCTTGCCAACACCACATTGCAAGGATTTCATCCAACATAGGAGATTATGCGACAAAGATATAAAGCTGTCACTGAATTGTTGTGGATATAGTAGTGGCACACTTCGGTCTCTCCCACATTTATATCAGATTTGCAAAGCTGTGGAGGACAAGACATCAAGGCAGAAAAAAGAAGCCTAAGAGCATTAAACAGAAGTGAATTGTGCTAATCTGCTCAATACAAACAAATTTTTACAGATCTTTATTTTTGTATTTGATTCTTTAGAGTGCCTTCAGCAACTCACCTGGAACAACAAACCTGTTTATCCTCTTATTCTACATCCATGAAAACCCAAAGCTATTGCATCATACAGAGAAAGCTGACTTTCTATGTGCAAAACCTCTCTGTAAGTACAGAATTGGGCAGCTGTCCTCTTCCCAAGGGATCTCCTATGGAAAGCCAAGTGGTGCTGCACGCAGCACATCAAGAGTCACAAGGACTTTTAGCTGTGACGAATCTTGTGGGCTGTTTTTATTTTCCATTTTGTGAGTGTACAAATTTCCCAAATAATAATGCAAAAATCATCAGAAATCATCCCTGCTCAACACAGTGGAAACTGCTGTAATTTGAGGGGAGGAGTATTTAGTCAGAAATATTCCATAGAGGAAGGATAGAATTAATATTGGATAAAGCATGCTGGGACATTTTCCTAACAAATATTGATAGACTTGCATTTAGTAATTTTTCATGTAAGCACAAACCAACAATTCTAGGGAGGAATAAATCAATGACACTATCTTAAAAAAAAATCAAACCAAACCAAACCAGCAAAAAGAAAGTGGGAGAGAAAAGGAAGCATGTTAAGCTTAAATTAGGTTCTCAAGCTGTTTTAATCTAGATCTATATATAACACATATATATATGCTTTGAAATAGGGCAAAAAAAATTTTAAATCACATCATGATCAAGTATAAAGTTATACAAAGGACAGGTGAGTATCTCTGGCTCTAAGTTCAACACACAGCACATGATACACTCTGGCTGTGTAACTCGTAGGGTCTCTTTTTGATGGCAAGATGACTTTTCAAAGATGCTGACATTGTGTTTCTTGTCACCACTGAGAGCAAGTACCAATGCCATACATTTTGTACCAGTCCTTGGGCAGGCAAAGCCTGGCGATGGCACACTGGACACACCTGAATGCCATTCTACTGTGATACTTTCTCCCCTTCCTATTTAAGATTTCAGTAAAACAGTGCTCTCTGTGAAACAAGATTGCTCCACCCGTGTAGCTCTTGGGAACAGGAATTATAGCTGGAAGACATTGGTTTCACATCAGTAAGATTAAACTAAAGGTGCTCTACAAGATGGGTGTCTCAGATCTTGTTCTTACCTTGTGGGGGTGCTCCTATTGGCTGAAGGAGTGGACGGAAAAAGGGGAGAAGAGTCTCGGGATGGACCTATTGTAGCTGAGGTACCACAGAAAGCAAAGGGGTTGTACACGGACTTTAAAGAAGGGCGAGCTCCCCAGCAGCTCTCCCATGGACTCCTGCAGTCAGGAGCACCAAGGACAAAGTCCAGGAAACCTCTGAGGGGTGGAAAGGGACTGGGTAGCTGTAGAAAATTTCAGTCACAAGAGAGAGGATGAGAAAAAAAGTAATAATAATGGATGGCAATAGAAGCTGGTCCTAGAAAGAAGCAGCAGACTCCCAGTTTTCTCAGGTGGGGCTGATCGGCACAGCTGTATAAAATGAGTGATCCAGTGCACAAAGGACAAATTATGTTCGAGACACTTGAGTTTCTGATATACTGATTTACCAGTGTACGTCAACATCTTATTCCACTAGAAAACCAAGGTGATGCCTTAGGTTTTTAACTTTTATATTTTTCAAATCCTGTACTGCCTAGTGTGTAACTTTGAAGTTTCATGTGGCCTGTTAGCTACTGTTCTCTCATGCTTGTTAGACATAACAAACCCTCTCCAGGCTTGCTCTTCAAGGACACCAGGCCCCAAAATGTGTAAACTAAAAGCCTCTGAAGAGGAGGGACAAACTTGGGGTAATTACATCATTAACTGAGGTTATAATTGGAGAATTAACCCTGATATGTAAATGGATCAAACTTACAAAAGTGTGAAGAACCCGTGACCCAGGGTCCATCTTGGGTGTAGCCTTTTGACTGCCAAGGGTGTACCTTTGAAGGCCCTTCAAATAAATACCTACTTTTATGCTCTTATTTTTGTCTAGTCTCTGTTTTTAGATGGCCACCTCAAGGCATCATTTTTTTGGCACCCCAGATGGGACGACAAGGTTTCTGGAAATCTTCTGGACTGAGAAAGATCTGGCTCAGCTCCTCATAAGCAGGCACGATGCAGAGGGTCTGTCTGACCTCATGCAGAGGTTTATAGTGTCAGCATTTACAAACAAATAAATCACAGGTACTGATGGGTACAGGACAGTCAATCTCCTTCTAATGCAGCTGCTGCTGCATTGGTCAGATAAATCATGTTGTTCCCTCCACCAGCTGCCTTCATTAGACCTCTGACAGCACATGGAGCTCTTCACAACTTCTGAAATGGCCACACCTGTGCAATGCACACCTGAAGTTAAGTAAGAGGAATCCCAACCCTGCTGGTTTTTATGTGCATCCCAAAACAACTCACCCTTTCACCATCCAGAAGCAGGTGCACTCTGAAGTTCATCGACTCATTAAGAATGATCTCTTCATTTCTGTACAAAATCTGAAATATTCTGCTGTAAACGTTGTTTTCATGAACGCAGGCCGAGCAAAGGCTGGAATCACCTGCACAAAACACAGACAGACTCCTGGTGTAATTTCAGCAGGGAGATTATTTTTTATCCTATGACTTCATTCCAGGGTTACCTAGGTATTACTTGTAAGAAACACTTGCATTCTCAATAATTAATGGTAGTAGAGCAGACTGTTACTGTGGGTTGCAGGTTCACAGACATATATTTAAAGAAAACAAATGTTAAACTGTAGGCAGGGTGGATTCCAAAATGAGAATACTTGATCCTGTGACAGCTCTTATCCTATTAACTTTCTTTCTAATAAAAGCTAAAGCATCAAATGCTTAACTCAGTGCACCCAGCACCATGGGGACTGTGGGTGTTCACCTGTGAAACTTCATCTCTTATCTGCAATGGGCATCTTTCAGAAGAGGGAGTTTTCTTGTCATCTCTGGTTCTCCCAGAGGTTACTACCTGGGAGGGGGGACCATAATCAATAGCAGCTCTTGAATGTAGAAACTGGAAGTGCAGAGACATCTTGTTAAAATACAGAAACATAAAAACATAGTCTTTGTTTTCAAGATGCCTTTGTAATCCTTCAGGTCCTTGGCACATGTGAGAGATGCCAATTTGGTCCAAAAAACTGAGATAAATCTGAGGAACTCAAGAACCAAAACCCTGTAGCTTCTCCACATCAAATTCAGCCAATAGCTTCACCTGTGTGCTGATGTATCACATCATCACAAATAAACATCAAATAAACTCAGATGGGATTTAGCCTTCCTAACTTTCAGGTGCCTCCAGTGTATGTATTTTATTTTGGTTACAATGGAGCCTGTGGAATTTAGGATATCATTAAAAAAAAAAATAAGTTCATGCTTTATACTGAGCCAAATTTTTGCTTCAAGTCTACTGCTTGTTGAGCAATTCCCCTTTCAGTAAAACCGTGACTTGCTGAGTTGTACAAACCCACACTGGAGGCAACAATTTGTACTACAGTGAATCCCTTCCAGAGGAGCCTGCAATGATGGTGTGACTTTTAAATGAACAACTGGGCACCAGAGCTAGGCACTTCCAAGGTGTGTCTTGGCTGGTAATCAGAATCCCCTGCTAATTCTACTTTTGTAACCCCAGAGCAACAAAGGTCTGAAAAATTTACTTAGAGCTGGTTTTGTCCCTTTCCTGTAGGAATCTGAGTTCTTGAAATATAATCCTTTAGCAAAAGGTATTTTCAAACTCTCCTGACAAGGGGTGCTTAAAAAAAGGTGTACCTGAACCAGTCCTTCAGAGAGAGACAGATCTGTGATCATCATCAGGAAGTCAGAAGGCACATGCTTTTTAGAAAGTATAGTTTTTCAGAAGGTACTTCTGGGAATTTTCCCCTTTGAAGAATTGTTTTGGATCCACCAGCTGTGGTGAGATAAAAGTCCAGGGGCTGCTGGTTTGTCAGGAGTTTCAAATCAGGACAAGTCTGTTCTGCTGAGGTTTGTACATAATTTGCAGTCATAGGTCAGTGAGTCAAAACTGACAGAGGATTAAATATTTTATGAGATAAATTTTGGTTAGAGGCAATAAAAATAGAAGAATAGAAAGGACTTCAAAACAACCAAAAAACCCAAAGAAAAAGGTACTGAAGACAAGTATACAAGTGAATGGAGTTTTGTCATTATAATGATTAATTTTGTGGTGCCAGTCTGCTGGAACTGGAACAGCATGGACACCGAAATATCTCAAAAAAGACAAACAAACAAACAAACAAACACATAATATGGGGCAGAATTGACTAAATGCCAATAAGACCAATAGGACTTGAGCTAATTAATTAGCAGAAGCATTGTGATGTCATCCAGGCTATATTAAAATAATTTTCCTATTACTGACTTTTATCAAGCACACCCAGGAGCAGCCCAAGTATTTCTTCCTGCTATTGCTCTTCCCATCACCCATCCTGCACAATAGTTATGCATAAATCCAGGCAGCCTAGATAAATAAACATTTATTTTCATGTGCTACACCAGTTAGGCTAGAATGTTTCAGCCTGATTAGCTCTTCAAAAGCATGCAGCCATATTTATTTTAATTTAAACCTCATGATATTACAGACACTGCAAAAATCATATTAGAGGTATAATGCATTCTTACTCCTAGCTGGCAGACAAAGGAAACTTTATGTTATTTGATTTGGATATTGATATACTGGCACTCTTCTCAGATGGAAAGCTTAATCTCATTTTCTTTTCAAACACACTCCTGAGCAGACCACTCCTCATGTGTAATTGCTTTAGGAGCTGGCTTTGAAAGGTGGCATAAGGAGTCATTTCTCTTGTTGGAAAGGTCAAAGCCAATGACACACTACAGTGTTTGGGGCTGCCTCAAATCAGAGTATGATGTTACAGGGCCAAAAATCACTGGTTTAAGCAGGGAGACCTACTTTGCAGACATCTGGCAGAGAACTACAGCAGATGAGTGACTAATCCTCCCCTAAACTCATCCATCCCTGCCTACTCAAACGGCCACAGGCAGTTTCTTCCCTCTTAGAGTATGACCTAAGGCTGCAGCAGGAATTTCCTCAGAGGAGAGCTTGGCAGTCTTGGCAGTGCTGACAGCAATGCAGGGATCCTGCCTCTCAAATCAAAGGGGAATGACAACATCTCTACAGATGTTTTCCTTCAGGCTGCAGCACCTACTGGTGAATTCTGTGCTTTAAGGTACAGACAGGGACCAGGCTACATCACTTTGCTTGAGCTTCTTGCACTAACTAGAAGTGGTTGCTGCTACAAACATATCCTTCCTTAGCCTACTCCATGAAAGCACCATCATCCCAGAACCTTTTCCAAACTTCCCCTATTCCTGGAATTCCTTCTGAAACTTATGTCTCTCTAAACCCTAGGCGTGTCTGCTGACAGACAGTGGCACTAAGGCTGGCATTTGTCACAGCTGCCACCATTCAGAGAGAGCTGCTGGCAGAAGACACAGCAGGTGCATCCCTGTGTTCACACAAGCGCCTTGTCCTTTGGCAGAGGAGGGTGTGAGACAGAAGATCAGAACCATAGGTTTTCCCACATCTATTTCTAGCACAACTTCAGCAAACATCTCAGCACTCACAGGCAGCCCAAAGGAGACAGGCACAATCAGTAGACACTGCTGGGAGCTCCCATTCCCAGGTGAGACCTGGAGGTAGGAGTCTACTGACCTGCATTTATTCTACAGTTTCAAAGGCTTGAGCTTTGGTGAATACAGAAAAGAACTCTAATTTTGTGGTAGTGAATTTTTGATCAGTAAATTTACCTGTCAGGAGATTTATTTGGGACACGTACCGTATTCCTTAAGCTAGAAGGAATCCTGTTTTCCCGTCTCCTCTTCCTAAATGTCTATTCCATTTACTGCTTATTGTCTTTGGGTTGAATAGTTCTTTAATTTATCTGGAAAGCAAAAGAGCTCTCAGGGCTGTGAGAAACATGGTAAGTATGAAGAGGAGAGTTGTGCTCCACAGGCATTCAGAGAATGAGAAAAGCCTGTTTATGCATCCTTCTCTTACTATTCTTACCATGCCATCCCACCATCATTCCTAAAAATTCCTTCACAGGTTACTGAAGAATGGCATTTTTAAAAAGGAAGGGAAAAAGACTCTTTGCAGTTGTGGATGCTTTCATACACAGGGTATTTGCACAGACCAGCCACTATATCATGTCCTGATTTCCCACTCTCTCCATATGCAATCTTCCAAGCTTCCCCATATACACTCTAGTCTACCTAACTTAACTTTCCCATCTGGGAGTTTCTATAGATGGAGGTTTCTAAATATTATTGCAGCACATCATACAGAAATTACTCATCTCTTTAAAGATTCAGAGAGAGGTTATTTAGATCCTGGAGGCCCCTGAAAAATTCTTTCCAGATAATCTTACAAGAAAGGAATTGATGGATAGTTGACCTGTAAACAATTTTGTTACATATTTACAACCTAATTTAGTGAGAATAGAAACCATATTAATCTGACCACTGCCAGGACAAAGGCACTGAGGTGGATTGGGTTGGTGGATGTCTGAGGCAGGTGAGAGGAGAGGAGAGGAGAGGAGAGGAGAGGAGAGGAGAGGAGAGGA
>NW_024581127.1:31773739-31798106 GCF_017639235.1 Corvus kubaryi
GAGAGGAGAGGAGAGGAGAGGAGAGGAGAGGAGAGGAGAGGAGAGGAGAGGATGAGAAGAATGG
The DNA here is from genome assembly GCF_017639235.1 of Corvus kubaryi. Lineage (NCBI taxonomy): Eukaryota > Metazoa > Chordata > Aves > Passeriformes > Corvidae > Corvus > Corvus kubaryi. Next base: position 31,773,804 of record NW_024581127.1, read on the forward strand.
AGAAAGAAGTAAGCAATGGATAAGAAAGTGTTTGAACATCTTTTAGAAAAAGCACTGTAACCTGAAGGACACCATCAGAAACCTTAGCCTTATACAGAAATATGTGTCAAACCCACTGATCAAACCCACTTAACCATAGCTTTGAGTGTTGGCAGTAGGTATAATTTGATGAAGTTGATAATGATAATCATCTTCTGTTGACTGTTGTGCTATTTGTGTTTTGAAGGAGTGTGATATGCCAGAACAATTGACATTTCTACTTGAAATCCCCACTGGTGCATCAGCTGAAAGTGCTGCTGGCCAGACTGGCAGCATCCCTCAGCTGGTGCAAAGCTGTGACAGGGACTCAAATTTTCCTGATTTTCAAATATTCTCATTTGTGTCATTTCCCCCAAGAGAACCCTCACACCACTCCCATTACTGTGAGGAGAGGGAAACATTTCTAGGGAAAAGTAATGGAAGGTGGTGATAATATTCTGAAGGTCAGAACTGTTCCCCTGAACTTTCTGTGATCCTAATACACACACCAGATAGAGTAGCACTCCTCCCAAACTCCAGTGGTCAATTATCCCAATTGTTTTCTCCAGGTAATCCAAATTACACATTTCTCAACTCTGAGCATTTATAGCATAATTTCTCTGCTTTCATCATGCCTAAATTATATCAATTTCCTTCAAGGTTCCTTTATTTGAACCCTCCACTCATTTTTTTAACTGCTATAAAAATGGTTTGAGAAGTTTCATGATTGTTCTGTATCAATAACTCTCCCATGGAGCAAACAATGACACATGCATATCTCAACCTCTGATTTCTGCCAGGGAGAGACTCTGAAATGGCAAAGTCTTGGTGTAGCTGCAACTTGATGATGAATGGTTTTCCCAGAGCCACCAGAGTAACATGAGCCCTTGCTGTTTGCAAAGCAATAGAATTGGCTGGTTCGTATGCCCTCTGCATTCTGTTTGCCATGTCAGTGACTGGAGTGCCCCAGTCTCGCCACCTAGAATCTTTCCATAATTACAATTTTAATTTTGCTTCCTCATGATGTCTCTACCTGCCAAAGAAGGAATGAATATCAACCAACAACCTTTTCAAGGATGGTAAGCACCCTAGTCTGCAAACCCAGATTTGCCCAGCAGTATTAACCTCTGAGAAGTAATGGAGGTTTGTTCATATTTATTTTTTCAAGGCTTGAAAACATATAAATTCCTCATAGCACAGCCCTTAATGAAGAACTAGTGCATGAGGGAATGCTCCTCTGATAGAAGGATACCTTGAAAGCCATGAGTGAAAGACAGTTTGCTTTGGAGAGGCTAGAAAAGGAAAGTTAAAAAATCCTTCATTACCTCACTTCACATTACTTTCTAGCTCTGCTTCCAACAGGTACTAGAAGCATGAAGAAAGCCTTGGAATTCGTTCTTTGGTTTATTTTAAAGTTTACTATCTTACTATGAATAACTTTTAATAGTGTTAGATTTCTCCACACAACAAGGAGTGTGAGACTTAAATGAAAAGTGAAAAATTTGTTTCTCCAAAGGAAACACATTAAAACCTCCTGCGCAGCAAATTTTATCCTACACAACTTTTGTTTTTAAACCTATAGGTCTTGGCTACAGAATGATGAGAATTTCAGGGGGAAACAACACACTTATACCCCTCTGTATGTTTTTCTTTTACTATAGTTTAACTTCTGGGTTTGACAAAGGAAGAGCAGAGACAGGATTTACATGAACTCTGTCCTCTATTCTGCAGCCCATAAAAGTAATATTAGTTACTACTTTTTCAAAGTAAGGAAGGAGGACCTGTGACAATTCAGTCACTACACGCTGCTGCTGAAAATAATACATTGCTTCCTATCCCCAGTGCAAGGCAGAGAACAAAGAAAGTAATACTTTTTTTTAAATTCTAAATATAAAATTACAACTCCCGGCCTTTTAGAAGGACATCTTCAGTTTTGCAACCAGCTCTCTCTAGAATTAGCTCTCTGCAGTTTCATGAGCACTGTGTCAGAGATCTAAAATAAATAGGGAATGCTTATACAGTCAGGAAAAATCCATATGGAAAACAGATCTAGCTTCAGATCTAGCCTCTTTAATGTCTTTATAACTACAGCACTGGAAATTAGATAATTACTCAAATGCTGGCAACTTCTTGAATCTCTCTTGCTATCTGGGAAAAGCAGTATTATTATGCTGCTATTCAGATAAATGGAAAAGCAGGATTCTGCTAAGTTTTGCTTTAATGAAAGAGATGCTCTTCAATAATGTAGGGAAATCAAGATACTGCAGCTGTAAAAAGAGCTTTACTGTAAATATTTCTTTATAAATAACAGTGCACACTTAAACATTTCTATTTTAGCCTAATTCATGGCCACAAGAAGCCTGTCATAGCCTTTATACTTGTGTTTCCACACAGGAAAATCCCAGAGGCAGATGATACCTTTAAAGGCAGATGGGTTCATTCTCCCAGGTCACTCGTGCACAGATGGAGAGAGGGCACTGCAAGCCACTCACTTGAGAATGATCTGTGAACATTTTGAAACTTTCCTGCCCACGAACCTTATGTTGCTGCCCACACAGCCATGTGGTGTCAGCAGTTCATGTGATCTCTCTGAATATGCCTCTGTGGAAAACCGGCTGTTGGTAAATCCCAGCAGAAGGCAGTTTGAACCCAGCTACATGTCTTGCCCTGGAGCCACTTGGAAGAAATCACACAGTCAATTAAACAGTGGTGAACAGGGAGGGTGACAATAAACAGGTAGAGAGAGTATCATAAAATAATCACAAAATCACAGAATGGTTTGGGGTGGTAGAGATCTTAAAGACCCTTTAGTTCCAACCCCCTGCCATGGGCAGGGACAGCTTCCACTATTCCAGGTTGCTTCAACTCCATCCAACCTGGCCTTGAACATCTCCAGGGATGTGGCATCCACAACTTCTCTGTGCAGCCTGTACAGAGAGCCTCACCACCCTCACAGGAAAGAAAGTATTTCTTCCTAACATCTAATCTAAATCTCTCATCTTTTAGATTAAAACTGTTGCCCTTGTCCTATCTCTATGTGTGTAAAAAGTCTCTCTCTCTCTTTTAAGTACTGGAAGGCTGCAATGAGGTCTCCCCAAAGCATTTCAAATCTGTTTGGACTAGTTGTAATCCACCTACCTGTAATTGGAGTGATCTCTACAGCATACAACATCCTGGTTGGTACTGCCATAAACATAACCCAAATCTATCTCAGGGATGACCATCTCCCTCACCCACCCATCCTCATGCTGTCTTGTTCCTTGGCCTTTACTATCTGAAATTCCCACTAACCTCACAAGCAGAGCTGGTTCTTGCTCAGAATCCTTACAAAAAAAGAACAGATTTTCTAAGTTTCCTTGTCATCTCAAGTCTTCTACTATTGTTGGAATTCTTAAATACTTGCAGGTCACACTATTTTGGTATTTTTAGAGAAAATTAAGACATGTAAGTATTCTTCATATGAACAGTAGGCCGTCTTGCCAGAAACTAAGCAAGCACTGTGCTGCAAAATACAAGCAAAGAAGATCAGAAAACCTAGTGCAAATATCCCTGTTTATCTAACTTTCTTTTTTTCCTTTACCATCTGTTGGAGCCATATGCCTTCTTAAATAAGTGCTAATTATAGGTCTCCACAAATACTAATCAAATAGTGGCAACTGTTGCAAACTTCAGCTGGAATTTTCATTTCTCCTTGATAAAAATCCCTCCAAATCAGGCTCTAAGAGGGTTGCCTTTCTCTGGTTTTCTGGACTTAGGTACACAGCAGTTACAGCTGTCACACTCATGTCTGTGTTAAGACATAGGAGTTATTCGTAAGAAGCTGGGGAAGTAGTAAGAGCCAAAGCACATCTGCCACCAAGCACATTGGGGTGAGTTTGGGACAGAAAATGACTGTGTCTAATAAATACCCACTGACACATTCTGTAGCAGAGCTCTTGGTGATTTGGGTTTTCCTTCACTGCCCCTGTGCTGCTGCAGTGAGTGAAAGAGAGGAAAGAAACAACCCTGTCACAAAATCACCTGGCTTTTAGCACTGAAGAACTGGAGCAAAGATAGATCCAATACTAAAATTAAATTCTGGAAGAGAGATTCTAGCCTATTTAGAGAACAATATATGTCCTAATGAGCTCAAAAAGGGCAAGACTTCACTTTCATGTCCAATGAGCATTTGTATAAATGTCCATTTGTATAAATGTCAATTTGTACCATTCAGGCAAATGCAGAATAACTGCCTCCAGTGTCAATGTTATTCTGCATTGCTGTGTAATGTGAAAACACTGAAGGATAAAAATTAATCCAGTCCTAAATATGGCAAATGAAGAGTTGAAGTGCCTTTAAAAAACCCCAAACACTAAATAGCTCTTTCAGCATCACAGGACTCTGGCAATTTCAGACTGTTGTACTGACCTTCCAGGAAGTTAAGATCTATTCTAGCAGAAATTAAGATTAATAAAAGAAAACAAAATGAAAGAGAAATTAAAATAATATGGTTTTAATTAATTCCACCCATCAGGTAGAGAGTTATTTCCCATTATAATCACCAAAACCTCCTTGTGTGAATGAGTGGTGCACACAGAAGAAAGAAATCACTTCCAGAATTTCATTCCAACTAGTCTTTTCCTCTGGCTACCAGTGGTAAGATTCTCTTCCACTTTTCTCACCACTATTCACATAATGCTTTGGCAGCTGGGAAACCACAAATGTTTAGAGGTCCAGAAATGTAAGAGTTGAAATGCATATATAAAAGTGTGACTATCTGTACTTTACAGACAAGCATATATATTGCATTAATCCACTGGTTATTCCCCCAGTGTCTCACAGTGTATCTGGCACCATGTCACCAACACAACAGCTACAGATTCAGAAAAAAAAGTCCTGAGCTAAAATCCCAGATCTTAAGTGAAACTGGAAATTAAAGATTTCCCTGATGTGTCTGTAACACTGTCAAGTCCTCTTTTAATGGTACAGATTGGGAACTAAATGCTTCCTAATGTGCTTTTTCAATGCCTCCTGTGTTCAAGAAGGTGATAGATGGAAGTTGTACATTCACCAAGCTTTTATCTTCAGGACTTTGGCCAGTTGCACTTTACTCAGAGGGTAAATTACTTTGTATTGAACATGGAAAACATTTTGTGACAGTCTAATAAAAAATATGAGAAGAAATCTGATTTGTCAGAGGTAGGATGTAGTTCCTAATATTACACTCTAAAATAAAACCCTGAGGATTCAGAGTGAAGGACTTCAGACTTCCACTGGAAGAAGCCACCAACTCTGGATCACTAAATACACAAAAAAGGCTTCAAGGCCCTACAGATTTTTTCCTCTCTGTGGACAATACCAGTAATGAGGTATTTCATATCTTCTCTATGATTAATCCTCAGAGTTAATTTAGATACAAGAAACCTGATCTCTCAGCTGTAGCTGCTTCTGCTGCAGCTGAGGGTCTTTCATTCTACAGCCTGCCAGTTCAATGTACAGTGTGACGTCCAAGGTGAGTTTGTCACACCCACATCTGCAAAGGGATACCTCCATATGATGTTTTTCCTCCACATTCCACTGCACCTGTACAGATCCCTTGCTCATTCATGAGAGACCTGATCCTACTTCCCAGGTGGTCTCTGATTCTGATCACTAGATTTGGTACTTTTATACAATGGGAGAAAGGGTAGAAACACATCCGGCTCCTCACATGCCCATAAAAAGCTGGAAGAACTCTACAAGTTCCCAGGTCAAGATAATGTGCTCTAAATTAGATGTTGCTCTTCTGATGCAAATTCCTTCTACAAATTACAATACATTCCTTGTTCTGGAGACATTTCACATGTACAGCAGTGGTTTCTCAAGGTGTCTCAAGCCTCCAGAAAGGCAGTGAATGTGATGGAGACTGGCAGAGTCAGAACACAGGTAAGTTGTGTCAAGTCCTCATGTTTTCAGCACAAGTGTCATCACAACCTTGAAGCTGACAGGTGTCAGATACTTAGATACTCAAGCAAAGCTCTATAAAGACTATTTTATGTGCTTTCTAAAGAGGCTAAAGGAGTAAAAATTTCTCCTAACTACTAACACACACACACAAAAACGATTTTTATTTCCTTTTGGTGTGAAACAATTTCTGTTAAAAGTAAAGCAAATATCCTTCTGAAGTAGCTTCCAAATAAGTAAACCATGTTGCTAACCTATCGCAGGAACTGTTTCCATAAGCCATAAATTTAATTGAAACCCAGAATGTTCTTCTGTTTGTTTTGTATCCTTAAATATGCCTTTGAGCAGATATTTTAACTTCTTATTCAGCTGAGACATGAAATTGCTCCTTTCCTAGGTCAGCCAACTCTTGCCTGATTAGTGATTTAATTGCTGTCTATACAGCTCAGTACAAAAATACAATAGTTTGGTTTTTTCTTATTTATTTGCTTCTCCATTGTTTCTCCAATTAGATTCCATAAACCTCAGTCACTGCATTGGTAATTTTTTACTTTTAATTTTTTTTTTAACTTTTTTTGTTATGTACATTATCTCAGTTGAAATCCTCAATCTTTGTCTGTATCACACAGATATAAATCAGCAAGAGACTGATCCTTCTTTGTCAAAGCATGTCAGGCAAGAGCCATTTGGGTTTCTGTCTAGGTTTTCACTAAACTGCATTACTTTTCTCCTTTCCTGTGATGTGCCAAAAGTATCATTAGCTGTTCTCTTTCTTTGGATTGTTTTCTTGTAAGACCATTCATTGCCTTCAGTCTGAGTTAAGGGTCACTCAGGAAAAGGATCTGTTATTTCTTTCTGAGCAGTCTGGGTTTTATTTGGCATAAACTTTGCATACACATCATAGTTCTGCAGTGAGTTCTTAAATGGAGTAATCACCATAAAATAAAGTGCCTTGAACCTAATCCCACCTGCCTTCCACAAAAAAAAAAAAAATCTAAGACTTTGAATTGAAATAATTGAAATGGGCTAAATCCTGTTGATCCAAAATATCTCATATGACTTACCCTGCATTCAAAATTTTAAATGCCTTTACCTCTCCAAGTGAAACAAAGATGTAAAAAAGGCCTTATAGCCACTATAGACAGTAATCTTGCACAAAGTTATGCTCAGCTGCTCAAGTTAATCCTGAAAATCAATGGCAAAGCTGGGAAGGAACTCATAGAATGGTTTGGGTTGGAAGGGATCTCAAAGCACTAAGATCTCCAGAGAGATCTGGATCCCTGTGCTATCCTCTTGAGAGACACGGAACAAATAATGAGGCAGCTCTGTGCCTCAGTTTCCCACCTATTAACTTCTCCTTTGCTTTGTCTCCCATTTAACCAGTTTGCACTTGGAGAGCTGAATGTTACTTCAGTATTTACCACACTGCTTTCAGCTGCTGTACCTACCTTGGCTGAGAAATACTGCTGAGCCTGGAATGCAAGTCCTTTATGGCTCCCACACAGGATAAATTGTGCCAATATTTCCTTAGATATTTTTGCCTAGTGACAATCATACTTTTCTTTGTCTAAATTTATCCATCAACATTCCCAATAATTTTGAGAGTGACGATTCCAAGTGCAGCCCATGGAGACAAGTTTAAGCTGAAAATATTCAGGACATGATTTGCAAGGTTTAAATTGAAGTCCATTTCCTGGAGGCATTATACCTTCTTACAAAGTTTACAGAAGACAACAGGAGAGACTGTGTTGCAGCTGCTTACAGCTAGCTCCCTTCCTAGTTTTTAAACTCTTTCCCAAAGAATGATAGTAGGAATAGTATATATTAAAATGACAACTTTGGGAAAAAATTATCATTTCTGCTGCTGTAGTTAAAGAGAATTCAATGGTAGGAAGGTCTGAGAGAAGAACAAATACTGGAGATCCTAAGTAGAAAATATTCCCAGAATTGCAGGATCACAGAATTGTTAGGGTTGGAAGGGACCTCTGGAGATCATCTAGTCCACTCCCCCAAGGCAGGGTTACCCAGAGCAGGTTGCACAGGAACTCATCAAGGCGGGTTTTGAATGTCTCCACAGAGACTCCATGACCTTTCTGGGCATCCTGTTCCAGTTCTCTGCCACCCTCAATGTAAAGAAGCTCTTCCTCATGCTGAGGTGGAACTTCCTGTGTTTTAGTTTATGGCCGTTGCTCCTCATCCTGTCACTGGCCACCAAAGAAGAGTGTGGTACCATCCTCCTGGTACCCACCTTGGAGATATTTGATTGTATTGAGTCTCAGTCTTCTCTTCACACTAAAAAAGCCCAGCTCCTGCAGTCTCTCCTCTAAGAAAGAAGCTCCAGACCCCTCATCATCTTTGTGGCCTCCACTGGACCCTCTCCAGCAGCCACTTGTCTTTCTCGTACCTTGGAGACCAGAACTGGACACAATATTCCAGGTGTGGCCTCACCAGGGCTGAGTAGAGAGGCAGGATCAGTTCCCTCGACCTGCTGGCCACACTTTTCCTGATGCACTCCAGGATACCTTTGGCCCTCCTGAATGACAGGACACACTGCCAGCCCAATATTGAACTAATTAGGAAACTACCCATGTAAAGAAGGGTAAGATTCAAATCCAGTAGAAACAATGTCTCTTCTCTTTTCAGTGCTTTTACAAATGCCTTAAGCCAAGATGTTGTTTTCCATTACCCAGGGAATAGTGATTTAGGTTAAGCTTGTTTTACAGATATTAAGATGCAGAAAAATATTACAGTGCACTTTGAGTAAGGCTTTTCCACATGCCAATGTCCATGCAAGGTCAGCTGTCCTTGAAAATGAGAGCTATGGGAAATCATGTAAGAGCTCATGGATATGAATCACGGGGAAGAGACTAAGAGTTAGCTTGTACTTATTTAAAATTAATAAAGGGAATTTAAAGACTTGAGGGGAACATTTCATGAAGAAAAAAAAAAAAAAGACAAACTTTTTGCAGACAGATTTTTCAAGATTTTCCATCCTGTTAACTCTCTACCTATTTGTGAGCCAGCCCTGGTAGCAATGATCAGAGCTGGAAGGTGACAGTGGGAGGTATTGTGAAACCCCTTAACTAAATAAACTTCAAATATGAGACAAGCACAGTCAGATAAGGTGTTTACACCAGTGTTTTGAGAGGATTTTGTGCTCCTCAATGTATTTTAAAAAGTACAGGGTTGAGGACAGCATAAAGCCATGGGCCAAATTCTAACCCTGTTCCAATGACCTCAGCACTAAACTTGAAGGTAGACACAACTATTACAGCTTTATCAGTTACTTGGTCTGGGGTTTTGAGTAAATTACAAGTGACTGGATTAAAATCCTGGCTTCATGTTCCTAAAGCTGGATCATTAATACACACAGAATCACCCAGTACTCTTCTATACCCAAATCTGGGCAAGGTCTCCCAGTTCTCTGAAGCATTATTCAGTCAGCAGACCTTTCTGGAGCAAGAGATGGTTTTCAGAAATTCAGGAGTTTTGGAAAAGTAATCTGTTAAGTAATTGGAAAAAAAAAATAAAAGGCTCATTTTTTCTTTGGAAAAAAAAAAACATTCTTCCTCTGTTTTTTCTTAGTTGCAGCTGAAATTCTACATAGTATAAAGGCAAGGAGGTCTTTTCCAAAATTGAATCCTGCAGAAACTGTGTCTAAATCAGCCAGAATTACAGCTGAACAGCTGACTGAATCTTGATTTCTACAACTGGATGAATAATTTAAAGCACACTAACAGCAACACCTGATAAATGTTTATTTAATCTTGTTGCCATTTTCTTCATTTCTCTGGCTGAAATTACTCAGATTCAACTGGTTTTCTTTCATACTTTTAATATGGACTTTGATGTCTTTTTGAGAAAATGCTCTGTCAGGCAAGAACTGCATGTGCACCAGTTTCAAGATGATTTCGTGTAAAGCTGGGTCAGCACCTCTGAAGAGAGCTTGTGCTGGAATGGCAGCTCTTTCTTCAGTGCAGCTGTGCCTTTCCTGCTTGAGAATGCTCTCGAGTCATTTGCCATTGGGTCACTTCTGGGAACTCTCTCAAAATATACCAAAAAGGGATGGTTTTCCACTCAAGCCTGCAGAGCTGAAAAAACAAAAACTGCCTACTAGAATGATTTTGTTTCTTTCCTGCTACAATTATCTAAGAAGTTTCGTAAGACTGAACCCTTCCTAGCTGAGAATGGCTTTTCCCTTCATGCTGTTCCCTTTCAGCAGCAGTTGTATATTAAGGTCTACCTTGCACTCAGTTTGTCTCAAGGCTTGCAGCAAGGATCTGGTGAAAAAGAAGAGACACTTTGACCAACTCATCCTGTCACAGCTGTTACTTCTCTTTTAGCTTTTCACTTAACTCCACTTCTGACCTTTTAAGTCAAGGACGCTGCTGAGGTCCCTTTGGCCTGTGCTGAGCTACGTTGGCAGAGATGGGAGTGATATCAAAATCAGTGCCTTAAATGTGAGGTTTGGGTCAGCGGAGAATAATCTTTTCAGTGGAGTATAAAGTATGTTATGACTAATTCCCATAGAGATGTTGCTCTTTCTTAAACTTTTTGGTGAAATAGGATTTAATAATTTCTCATTTGTCCAAAATCACCACCAACATACTATTTTACCCAGTCCTTCATGTTGGAGCAGCCATCTGAATCAAGAAGTGTAAGTGAATGCAATCAAACTTCTGTGCAGGAATAGGTTGGCTGCCTCATGTGTCTGCATTCCCCCTTTTCCCCAGGCTGCTGATGGACTTAAAGCCCTGAAGATCCAGGAGAGGGTTTTATCCTGCTTATCTATGAGTATATTCTACATCACAACTCACACTACAAAGCACTTATTTAAGTGCTATGATGATCACCCTATATGAAAACAAAGTACCTCTTCCTACACTTCCCCAAATGTGTATTCACCATCTTCTTTTGCTGTGCAAGTGATCAGGATTTTGTTTGCAATCACCAGGCAAGTGACATCACAGAAACAGGCAAACCCTCGATTCCATTCAATTCACTGGAGTTTTCATTAACTGGCTGGATAACGGGAATACGTCTCCTCAGATACCCCCACAACCTTCAGCTGAACACTAATGCAAGGAGCCCTCCCTCTCCTAAAGATGCTTGTCACTAATGAGTCTCAGCTACCTTGCATAAGCCAATTTCCCCTTCCACATAGCAATTATGTAAATGAAGGTGAAGTTCCTGATAACTTCTATTGGTTCTATTTGGCTCACAATTAAAAAGAAGAAAAACATTAAAAAACTTTCATTTCAGTCTGGGGAAAGAACTGGTTACCCAGACCAAAAAAAAAAAAAAAAAAAGAGGAAAATTTTAAATGGGCTTTCCCCTTCATCCCAAAAGGACAACAATAAAAATATGAAATACCACTTCTAGATAATATTCAAAGAGCTTCCTTCATTGTGTGTAGTCATTCAATTTCCTGTTGCAGCTAAGTGCTGCCAAAACCAGGCACCGTCAACATAAACAGTGACCAACATTCTACATTAAATCTCTTTGACATGACATGAAAGCCTCCAAAATTTTTGAATGGCTCGGAGGTAATGCATCACATGAACATTTTTATGGCCTTTACATCTTCACAGTGTGAATTTTCCACCTTTACCCCTCACAGTGCTAATTGCAGGTACTGTTCATGTCTCTTCTAAAGCAGGGAAACTGAGGCAGAGCTTGACTTGGGTCTGTTTCCTCAGGAGTATTCAACTTAAGTCAATGTAAATTAGGCCTTTGAGGGATATTGAAGACCTTCATCTAAGTGCCTAGCATTGGAGAGTGGGAAATAGAAGTCACATTTCACAGTTCAGCAACAGTATGAACTCCCTTTTCCCCTCTTCCTAGTGTTGTAGAAACTTCTATTATTGGAAATCAAAAACCAAAAAGAAGTTTATTTTCAAAAACTGACACTTCAAAGCTGAAGTTTAATTTGGTCTCATTAAAACCTAAAACTCAATTCAATGACAAAAAATAAAAAAATAGAAAAAACCCACAGTGTTCCAATTATAATCCACAAACAAGAGAAATTAATTATAGAAGTCTATACCTTTGCTTTTGCTTCCAGTGTGTAACACTAGTACAGAACCACACAGTCTTTCCTTGGATCCTGTCAGAAATCCTTTGTAGTCTCTTCCAATCTAAGCTTTGAGCCTCTTAACTCTGGTGAGTGTATTTTCAATCACATATTATTATGTCTAGTAACACAGAAATCCTTATTCTGTTGTATGTAGCAGAGATTTTTCATCTCCCACAAATATAATACTACTTTATTAGTGTTTGAATGGAGTTATTACACTACTTTCCACTACCTAAGACAGAGGCAACTAACCCTTGATATTTTTGAAAATGTCACATGGGGAAAACTCAAATCCTGACTTCCACATACTTCTGAGAGACTATTGATGAGATTCTCCAGATCCACCTCATATCGGCACTGCCCCTCGGTTGCACCCACTAGCCTTCAACAAAATCTTTAGGGTCGGATCTGTCTCATTTTGGTCACAGGCAAGGCAAGCAACTAATTTCAGTCGATTTTTGTTTTAATAGCAGAGGCAAGAAATCAAGACCTAATAGCAGGAATCACTGTAACCTAAACCTGATCCTTCAGAAATGGGGAAGGAAGGCCTTCCAGTGTTACTTATGAGGGAAAGTTGCACTACAACATTAGGCTCCTCAATCTGACTCCAAGACCACCCAAGTCTGTAATTATTGCTAAGTTTATGTGAGAAGCTCTCATTCCTCCTCCCGAGATTGGGAATCCAATGCCAAGACCAGCAGACAGAGACGCAAGAGATGATTCATACCTGTCAGGGGTATGGTAGAAAACGTCCCCACATATGCAAAACTCAAACCTAAAGAGCTAAGTGATATTCACCTTCGTAAATGGCTTCTAGGTGAAGTGTGAGATGAGCGATAACAGATGGGCTGACATAAATAGACAAATCCAGGAAATTAGGAGATGATATTAGTCTCCATGACTGGAAGTACTCTCAGCACAACTTGGCTGAACTTGCTGAGACCTTCCCCTTCACCAAAGCACCAATACTGTTGGAAAACCTTATACTATTCAGGGGAAGAGAGGAGTTTCAGAGAGACCTCACTCTGTAGTTTCCATTATTCCCCTGGATAAAACTTGACCTCTGGTTATACCATCTGGTATTCCATCTCCTGAGAAGGCTTGCAGGCAAAACGATATCATCATTGGCCAACATCTGTGCAGGACTTTGTGTGGGTATTTTTGGGGTGAAAATTATGGGAAATATATTTGGCATTATACCAATAATTGCACAAGAGAGAATGGTACCAATCCTCCTTAAGGTAAGAGCCAGCAAACTTCTCTCAGAGCAAGAGGCAGGATGAGTAATGTGAAATGTGTAGACAAAGAGACATTTAGCACAAGTGCAGGCTCTCAGGAGGCAAGTTAGCTCAGGGAAGGTGTTTATTAGGTCACAGAATGCACCAGGACAGAGCCAGGCTAAAGATCTTCAATATATTTTTGTGCTTGGCAGTACAGACATAAGCTCCTGTTTACCTCACAAAAGCTTGGCCGCAAAGCTGAGTTAACTCACAGTAACAAGACATGCTGAGATGTGCAGATGGAAAGTCTTATGCAGAAGTGGCAAGACCTAGTAGCTGTTAATGAGAAAATACCAAATATCATTAATCAATGTATCTCAGGTGTTTAAAAGTTTCACCCCCGCATTTTAATTGGTTTGCCCTGATGCTTCTGAAGACATAAATATGCATCTTCCTCTATACACAACAGGCATTAAAGTCAAGTTTCCCAGAAAATTGAAGAGCATTGCCCAGTAAACAGGAAGGTGTCATCTGACTAAGAGCAGCCCTAAGGTAGAAAAGGTATTAAAAAGAAAAATTTCCACTGAAGTAGTATCCGGCTGCATATATTGTGCTACTCATGTACTATGCAGAAGGGATGCAACTAAGCTGGTAGGGGAAGTGATTTTTGGTGTTGGAGTTTTAAAACTCCTTTCCTCTTAACAGCCCTTAACTGCACACTCATCTCAGCTGGTGTCTGTTTCATATCCACAAGCTGTGTACCCAAGCTTTGATGGATATAGAGGGTCTTGGAGCAAGTGAGGCAGTGCAGCCTCCTCCCATGGGGTGTCAGCCTGAGCTCCAAGGCAGCTCTGCATTCATCTGTGCTCAGCATGGGACTCATCTTCTGGACCTGGATCCAGAGGTGTCCATCACACACCAGACTCTCTCAGAGGAGTCTCCCATGTTGGAGTGTAGGTGAATGACAGTAGTTTTAGTGGGCAAGTAAAAGAAGTAGTTTTATATTTTGCTTTACACATAATAAGAGAACAAGTCCTAGAGCCTCCCTCCACTCCCTTCCTGTGTCACCCACACTGGAGTGCTGAGGGCCTACACCTTCTGCCATGCTGTCCCTTATTTCTTGCCGTGAAGGACCGTAGAACTGATGAAACTCCAGAGCCGCTGGCTGTCAAAAGCAGAAGTTCGTTCACTGCTGAAGATTTTCCAGAAGCATACTAGTAAATTCTGACATGTTAATGTGTAAAGGTTCAAGGAAAAATATGTTCACCATCAGAATTATTTTCCTAATTTTGGATGTGGTACAGCAGCTATGATTGATGCCTTTTCTTGGTCTTAAAATCAAGAGGCATACACGGTCAGAAGGGGAAAAGGGATTTTACCTTGGTATTTATTCTTAAGGATCCTTAGGTGTACACGTCCAGGTCATATGCATCGAGATGTACCCCACCGAGTCTTTCCCTGTGTCTCTGTGTCTCTCTTCTTCCCGTGTCTCCTAATCCCCCCCAACATTGGGTATAACATTATAGGCTTTACTAATTAGCATATCTATCAAAGATTCCCCAATGAGAGGTTCAAGTGAGCCCCCCCTCCCCAAGGAACCTTCCCCTGGATGGTTCTATCTTGGTTTACAGAATATTTTCTGGAGAGGACCTTGGGGTCTGGGGCACACTGATCCCTAGCTACGAAGCTTCTAAAATGTTTAGTCTCTTAGCTTAACAAACAAGTCCAAGAATGTAGGCAAAAAGCACTAGGAATACAGAAGTTGTAAAAGGTATAACAGGGGTATAACAGGGGTATAAAAGAAAAGGCAAAAATCTTCATGGCATCATGATGAAGTTGCAGCATACTTCCATTTAGGACGTCAGACACATTTAAAAACCTCCCACCTAGAAGAAAAGTCAGTGGTTTTAATTACATTAACAGACTCCCAGATTACTGTTATCACTGCGACTCATTACACAGTGTGTAGTAGAAATAGTAGGTCAAACATTTCCGTCTTTAGATCCACTGCTTTACTCCCTAAAATGTGAACTAACCATTAAATGTTTCAAAACCGTAGATAATTATCTACTCTCCTGCACTGTCACATATCCCCAAAAAAATCAAAGCTGTTTGTATTAAGTAATTAATTTTCACAATACCCGTATGATACAGCTACAATTAATCCCATTGCACATATGGGGATCAGAGCTGGGGAAAAGAACCCAGCAATCATAGGAATTAAGGACTGGTAAATCCTCATGGGTCCTCAATTCCTCCAGCTGTCACACACCACTCAGACATAGGTCAATGCTACAAAGACTTAGAGTTTTTTGTTTCTGGTAAGTTCTTTCCTGGCATTCTGCTTCTGATATTCACTGGCTTGAGTGAGGGGATTGGATGTGGACTGTTGGGCATATACATATGTTTCCTTTTTTTGTGTGTTCTTTAACCAAACAAAATGTCAGTAACACAGGAATCTTCTCTACACTATGCTTACAGTTGAGATTCTTTTGTAACAGCAACAAATCCTGAAATAATTTTCGGGGACTTAAATATGAGTAACAATTTCATAACTGTTTCTTCTAACATAATGAGAAAGATTTATTCTTGTTCTTAAGGGATAATGTTTTTATATCCAGTATGATTTTTCTAATTAACTTTGTTTTTTGTTTGAGTATTAGCTTTTAATACTAAAAGCTGATGCCTGTTAGGTAATGTGCGATATCATTCCTTTAAGATGAAAAACCAGAAGATAGAGTACCATCCCTCAGTTACACGCTTTTCTTGTCATGCTACACTTTCTACATTATCTACAGCATTATAAAATACTCTTGTGAAACAGATCTCTCGAAGTTATAGCCTACAATAGTAGAGTAAAAAAATTATGGCCCAGAGTTGCTGGAGACTGATTTTATCACTTTCTACTCTGACACAGAAAGATGTAGTGAGTCAGCTACTCCAATGGACTCCCACTTTACATGCAGCCGTCGGAGGAACATTTAAATGGGCACTGTGTAATTTCAGGGAGTTTTATAATCTTACCAGTGGAGGGGGTTGTGGTAGCAAATTTTACTACTCATTATGACTTCCCACACAGATATGCAAGGGGAAGAGTAAGTTGCACATCATCTGCAGTAGAATGTGAGCTTTTACCACCTGTTTGTAAAAGCCAAGTATGTAATTTTGAACTTCCTTAGTTCCTGTTTCCTATTACATCATTTTTTTCCTACCAGCTACATAATTTAAAATCAAGGTGAAACCATGAGTCTTCCTAACATTCTTCCCCAATCTATCAAACAAGATAAGCTATTTAAGCAGCAGCTTATCTAATAAATAAGCAGGATCTATTTAAGATAACAGGATTGATTGTAAGTTTTAAGTTATAAATCAGCATTTTATACACAGGATTTTACATCAGTTACCGCAAACAGTGCCTCCTTCTGACAGATTAGGTTGTATTCACAAATATTAGGTTACTTATGGGGTGGAGAAAGTTTTTTGTTCATGGCACAAGAAAGCAGACCCAAATTTACATGACCCTAGATATAGAAAGGAAGAAATCAAAAAAACAAAATGTGGTTTGGTTTGCCCAAACCTTGCACCTGTTTGAGGCATTTGGCTTGTTATCGTGCTTCAAGTACATCCCATCATTTCTGCAAGTGCAAAGACAATGGAAATTGTAAATACCTGCTCAGGCTTTTAATTCATGAAAGGGGTGAAAACTTTGTATGAAACCCAAGGCAAAAAGGGTACTTAAGAAAATATATAAACATACAGGTATTACTGCTGCATGTGAAATCTGTAGGAAAGGAAGTGCTGAGTTTCAGCTTTGGCCGCAGGCTCTGTGGTGTCACACCAACAGGGAATGCAAGTCTAAAGAGGATGAAGAGAGTCTGAATCATTCTCCTATTCTTCAATATGTTGCACAAGTACCTGATGTGTCACTCACCTCGGGCCTCTGCCTCTTGCCCAGTTTGTTGAAGTTCCATTGACTTCCCAAACATTCCCTCAATCTTCTTGTTAGAGAGGGAGCAAGATCAGGTCTTGTAGGCAGCAAGTGGCTCAAGGCTGTCATTCCAACCAGATTCACTTTCTGTGAAAATGGATACCAGGCAACAAAGACTAAAGCAAAACTGGGGTTTTCCCCCTGGGACAAATGGTCCAGTGCCAGGGCTGACCAGTGCATCTAGGCACAGTCCTGTACCATCACACCCACCTGTATGTTCAATTTAAACATCAGATTTAAATGTAAGCACTTGAAGGACAATCTGATTCCAGAAAAAGTTCTTATGCCTAAATGTTTGTTACAGTGCAGATAACTGTAACACGCATCTCAAACAACGAGGCCCATGGAAAAGAAATATATATGGACTGATTCTTGATAGATGTTTCAGAGAGATGTTTATTTCTCCAGCTGCGTGGCCGGAGGTCTGCCAAGGAACTGAGACAATCACAGGACCCGAGGGTCCTTGCCCGCACAGGGGAACACAAAACAACCAATGGGGAAGGAGGCTGACCAGGGGCGAGGGAAACCCCGTGTCTCTCCCCAAGGGCCCCTCTCCCAGGACCACATGGCAGAGGGAGGGACCCCGACATTTCACCTGTTTATTTTTAACAAAAGAGATTTAAAACTTAACATTGAAAACAACAAGGACAGTTTCAAAACATAACAAGCCACCCTCCCGTGGAAGGTATCTTTTCAGCTTTATACCGGCTAGCACTTGTATTTCAATGCCTTAGAAAGCCTCGAGCAGCCTTGAGAGGTAGCACGGGCGATCTAGCATTTTAGTAGCTCTAAAATCGGTACCTGAATCAGCTGCAGAGCAAATACCATCAGCAGAAGCAAAGAGGGAGAAATATAGCTCCCTGCTCGCTCAATTCCCTGCAGTTAGAAGCTTTCAAATGAGACAGACAACCAGAGATGTTCACAGGAAAGTAGCTGAGCTGAAACAGAGCGCGGAGCCTCCCCTCAACCATCTTTTATTAGGAGAAGGGGAAAGGGGAGGACTGGGGGCGGACCCGGGGTGAGCGGCCAATCAGACACTGCTGAAGAGTCTGAGTTACATTTGGCTTTGCCCGCGCTTGGAACAAAGGAGCTCGGAGCACATGGGCAGGAGCACGTGTCTTTGGGAGGGGGAGGGGAAGCTCAGAACAGGCAGCAACACCCTCCTGAGTCTTTAAAGGTCCAAACAGATTCTGTGGAACATCTTAAGGAAGACAGGACTCTCTGGGCATGCTTTGTGGGGAAACTGAGGCAGGAGAGGGTTTAATTTCTTCCCTCTCCCTTTTCCTTCCCCCCTCAGCATCGGAGAGAAGTTGTAGGGAAAGGGAATTGTATAGGGAAACCATGGGGTGAAAAATGGATTAGGAATAAACTGGGGATGGGGTAAATTTAGGAAAGGGCTCATATTGGGTATAGGGTAAACGGGAAAGTAGGTTGTGGGTGGGGAAGTTGCTGGGATGGATATTGTTTATAATTTTGTGCATAACGGCTGCCTTTGACTGGAATACCTCCAGGCCCAGTAACATTTGCTGCTTGTAAACCCTTCTTTCCTTGAACTATATCAAATTGTACAACTTCCCCATCTCCTACACTTTGCAGGTAATTTTTAGGGTTATTCCTTTTAATGGCAGTTCTATGGATGAATAAGTCTTCCCCTGTATCATCTCATGTTATAAATCCATAGTTGTTTTTACATTGTACCATTTCACAGTTCCTGTGATTTTGTTGCTACAACTTCTCCTATCGCATGCTTGAGTGTTTGTCGTGGCTGCTTGTCCCACGTGGCTGCTGCCTCGCCATCTCCAATGTCCCGGCCAGGCCCCTGCGTTGCGGCTGCTCCGCGCCCTCTGAGCGGCGCTGCTCCAGCGCGTGTCTGGGCTCTGCGCGGCCCCGCGTTGCCATCGCCGCCGGCCTCTGCCCATGCGCCGCCCCTCTTGGTCAGGCGTTCACGGGGCTCGCTCCACCACGCGCTGCGTGGGGCCAGACAGGCACTGCCGGGTCACCCCGCTCCCGCCGCACCTCGCTCTGCTGCCGACACTGCAGCTCGCACCGCTCTGCCCGCGCGCAGGAACTGCCTCGCTACTGCTCACAGAGCGCTCGGTCCATGTGGCCTGGGTCACACAGACTCTGAGGCATGCTTCCCTTCGCCAAGACACAGCTGACATTGCTCAACAGTCTCGGTAATTAAATAATATTCACGAAAATAATCTTCCATTGGCACATATTTTGACTCAAAAATTAACTGTGTCCAAACAGTATTCCAAAAGTCTTTGGTAAGAATTAAATCCCAAGAAACATAGAAAAAGTTCTTAAACAACCATGCCAGGAAGTGTTTCAGTTCTTTTTGAGCTTGAATCAAGCTAAAATTTACAAATCGTTGTTCAAGAATCTTTTCAAGTTTAAGATAAATGTCCATATGCAGCTCGGAGAGCCAAGAGTCTTTCCACAGTTCCTCCATAATTTAGAGAGAATATCCAAACCAAGGTGAGAAGAGAAAGATCTAGAGTGGTTTTTACTCATGAATTTTCTGTCCTTAGGGATCGGTGTCTTGCCAGCATTTCTCTACCATTTGTTACAGTGGGGATACTGCAACACGCGTATCAAACAACGAGGCCAGCGGAAAAGAAATACATAAGGACCGATTCTTGATAGATGTTTCAGAGAGATGTTTATTTCTCCAGCCGCATGGCCGGAGGTCTGCCGAGGAACTGCTCAATCACGGGACCCGAGGGTTCTTGCCCGTTCAAAACAACCAATGGGGAAGGAGGCTGACCAGGGGCGAGGGAAACCCCATGTCTCCCCCCCAGGGCCCCTCTCCCAGGACCCCACGGCAGGGGGAGGGCCCCAACATAAATGGACCAATTTGTTAACACATTCTTCACACACTTAATGGGTATATAAGGCAATTACAAACATAATTGAAATTCAAAACAAAATTCAAATCCATATTCTTTGCTCAGTCTGATCATGGCAATTCATGCGTAAAATCATAGACTCATAAGATGGTTTGATTTGGAAGGTATCTTTGAAGTTCGTCTAATTCCAACCTCACTGCTGTGGTCAAGGACATCTTTCACTAGATTATGTGGCTAAAGGCCCTGTCTAACTGATTATATCTGAATTTTTTAGCTTATTTTAGCAATGAAAAAAAGAAAAAGTAGATGAATACTAATTAAAGCTACAAGAGTGGACATCATATGTCTCTGACTGCAGCTGCTAGAAATGCAGTGAATGTTCCAATTGTTTCCACTAAAAAGTTATTCACACAAAGCAGGACAATCCTTCCTCTGAAGTGGAAATGGAAAAGAAAAACTGAAACAAATGACAAACCTAACCCAAAAACAATAGCCCCAAACCACCTGCCTCTTCTAAAATTAATATTGAACATACTTCTACAAAGATATGTCACAATTCACTTACTGGAGCTGTGCCCTGCACACAAAGCTCTGGCTAAAGCTCTATGGCTTAGGTTTAGAGCAGTTCAGAATAGCTATAAAAATGGCCTTTTCTGGACCTAAAAGAATTGATGCGCAAATCAGCATAACTTCTCCCTCTTGTTGTGGCATCATTGTCTTACCTGGGACATAGCTTTTATTCAGATGGAATATTTTGAGGCAGCTGCTGGAGGGTGTATGTCTCTAGCTATTTGGAATGCTTTTACTTATCTTACATGTTTGGAAGGTTATTAAATTATATAAATATTTGCATCTCTGAAGCAGTGCCATCATTTTACAGATAAGACACATTTTGTCCTGCTGTCTGTGTTCCCTGGTTTAACCTCTAGACTATAGGAATTTTCAGAGCACTCCCTGTCAGTGATATCAACGGGAAATTAAACCAACCAGTACTCCTTGGCTGGAATACTAAATTAAGCAAATTCTTGTAAAAGGCCTATATATACACTGGAAGGCACAGAAAATTCTCTAATTTTTCTAGTTTATGGTCATGTCTCATACATAGTGTAAACTCAGTGGTACTGACCACAGAGTAATGTCCTAGAGATCTGTTAATAGTACAGAATGCTTTGCTGAACCTAAAATTAAATTCCCGGTTTGTCAAAATTCAAACCCAGCTTCTATTTCCCAGGATATTTTTCATTCATTTATGAAATTTATGGTGAAAATATAGTCATTAGTTTTAGTCTTACAAAATATAAATACCAAACTACCCCACTTCCACAATTTCATTTTCAATTAATAAATTACAATGCCATTACGGAAGGAAAATGTTAATTCATTTTTTACATAATACAGTGGATTTTTTTCAATTAGTGCCAGACAGAATTTCTAAGAAAAGGATAAGAAAGTTGTTATCACACTGGAGTCTTCTCTTTTCTCTTATTTATTACCCTGAGAAAACCCTTCAGGAGCATAATGTAAAATCCTTAATCAAGATGCCATCTTTGATTATTTGCTGGGAAAGACAGGAGCACCATCTTCTTTCTGTGTTGACTATGTCACTTCTCCTACCTTTTATTATTACTTGCCTAATTTGCATACATACATGAAGGCACAGGCTGCAATCACAGCCTTTTTGTGCCAAGTCTTTTACAAGCAAAATAGAAATGTGTCTTTGCAAAAGTTCCTGCAACTTCTTTTATAGTAAAAGGACAGAAATAGGTGTGATTCAACTAATCTTAAAATAGGTATGTTAAATTACTCCCTCAAATTACCTGTTTCTCTCCTCTGGCTATAAAAGGAGACTGGTTGATTAGCTTAGGTAGAGACACCCACAGCACAGATTTCAGCACTTAGATAAGATTATTTTTACCCTTAGCCACAGATTTCCAAGGCTTCTTCCACCTCACAGCCATAACTCAGGTTACAGATGATTTATTCCCTGCCCTTCGAATATAGCCTAACATATCATTACAAGATAACTGTTTCCTGCTGGTATAGAAAGCTTGGTGAAATAAGGTTTGTTAGAAAGCTAATATATAAATCATGCAAGACACACTCCCCAGGGCAGAGCTATTATTACCTCTAGCTGGTAAGAGTATATATACATATGTTCTAATGAATTAATATTGACTTCTTAATTAACAACTGTTATTTAAACCAACATCTAACTGTCATCTATAGATCTCAGGATACTTAAATCCTAATTTTTAAGATGTTCTGCATCCCATAGTCACTATGAAATCCTGACCACCTGTATTCTCAAGGACCCATCACTCCCTGCAGCATGTCTGTAATCCATAATGATTTGCCAAGCAGAACACTGGGATATAATCCACCATCCATAAGTTTGTTTTTTTTTTTAAGAAAGTCTTAAATGTAGTCCCCATACAAAAATACAGTTGCCCCTTCCTGAAATCATAATAATTTAGCTCCTACTAGACACCAGTCTTTCATTGTGAATGCTGCTGACACTTTATTATCACCTTGGTTATGTAACAAATTCTTTAGTGCGGAATTACCTGCTAAATATGAAAGTAAGATAGAAGAGGCTGAGATAAATGAAAATCACAATAAATGATCTTGTTACTGGGGAGCCCCTCCAACACCTGGATACAGGCATGCTGCATGCTCCTTCATATAATCCCTCACTCCCTTCCGCATTTTAGATCCATAGATCATCCCTTAACTGGTGATTCACAGCCTTCAACAAAGATGCCTGTGCCCTTTCTTTTAGGAGCTTAACTATTTAAAAAATGTAAAAAGCAGCTTTTAGAAAAACAGGAAGATGACAGCAGAAAAGAGCCGATGACACCAAGTTAGGCAGGAGTGTTGATCTGCTGGAGGGTAGAAAGGCTCCACAAAGCGATCTATTCAGGCTGGATCAATGGACTTCAATTGCATTGAAGTTGTGAGGTGGGAGTTCCTCTTTTCTCCCAGGTAACAAGTGGTAGCACAAACAGAATGGCTTCAAGTTGAGCCAGGGGAGGTTCAGATTGTATATTAGGAAAAAATTTTTCACAGAAAGGTTTGCCAAGCACTGGAAGAGTCTGCCCAGGGAACTGGTTGAGTCATCACCCCTGGAGATATTTAAAAGACACGTGGATGTGGCACTGAGGGACATGATTTAGTGGTGGACTTGGGTCATCTCAGGGGGCTTTCCCAAACTAAATGATTCTATGAAAACATTCCATTTTCTACCTCTTGCTTAGCTAACATAAATCCAGCACATGAGCCTCTTTTGCAGAATCTTTTAGTGTTTTCTAGACCCCTTTTCAGTGTGTCCTATTGCCTCTGATATATCCTTCCTCAAGGGAATATGAGTTGTTAGAGCTGCCAGTTACACATGATACTGCTCTGAATTCACACTGAATTCAAATGATGCAGGACAAACTTTCAGTTTATCTATCATATCTCTAGAAAGACAATATACCTGTTGTCATGGTTTGACACTGGCCCCACACCAGGCACCCACAAGAGCCACTCGCTCACTCTCCCGTGCCACAGCTGGGCAGAGGAGAGAAAACGGAAAAAAAAATTATGAACGCTTCGTGAGTGAGATATGGACCGGGAGAAGCACTTCAAGGGTGAAACAGGCTCAACTTAAGTTGCAAAGTGAATTTACTACTAACAGAATCAGAGGAGGATAATGAGAAGTAAAACAAGACCTTAGAACACCTTCCCTCCCCAGCCCCTCCCTCCTTCCCACAGATAGCTCAGGGAGACAGGGCATGGGGGTCTGGTCAGTTCATCACCGAGATTTCCTTCCACTGTTCCGGGAGAGGAGTCCTCCCCTGTGAGGCTGTGGGGTCCCTCCCACGGGAGACAGTTTTCTGTGAACTTCCCTGGCGTGGGTCCATTCTCAGGAGCAGCAGCCACACCGCCCCTGCTGCAGTGTGAGCCCCTCCCATGGGCACACAGCCCTCCCAAAACTGCCGTGCCATGGCTCTCTCCTTCCACGGGGTCCAGTGCTCCAAGGACAGGCTGCTCCAGCCTGGGAGCAGGGCCCTCTCTCTCCACCGGGTCTCCCACTGGATCACAGCCTCCTCCAGGCATCCACCCGCTCCGGCACGGACACCTCCCCCACGGGCTGTGGGTGGATCTCTGCATCCCCCGTGGATCCCCAGGGGCTGTGGGCGGATCTCTGCATCCCCCGTGGATCCCCAGGGGCTGTGGGTGGATCTC
>NW_024581127.1:31798116-32004593 GCF_017639235.1 Corvus kubaryi
CTGTGGGTGGATCTCTGCATCCCCCGTGGATCCCCAGGGGCTGTGGGCGGATCTCTGCATCCCCCATGGACCCAGGGGCTGCAGGGGCACAGCTGCTTCACCATGGGCTGCACCACGGCCTGCAGAGGCACCTCGGCTCCGGCGCCTGGAGCACCTCCTGCCCCTCCTTCTCCACTGACCTTGGTGTCACTGGGTTATTTTCCCTCACATGTTCTCACCTCCTCCTCTTCTCTGACTAGAATCCAAAATCCTGTGACTTTGTTTTGATTTTCTTCTTAAATCTGTCATCACAGAGGCGTTACCAACCTCTCTCATTGGCCCAGTTTTGGCCAGCAGCATTTCCATCTTCAGAGCCATCAGAGATTGGCTCTGCTGGACATGGTGGGAAGCTTCCAGCAGCTTCCTCACAGGAGCCATCTTTCTGGGCCCCCTGCTACCCAAAATCAGGCTGTGCCAAACCAATACACCCATTCTTCAATCTTAACCTGCTTAAATCTGCTGCACCAACATTCCAGGCACTTGAAGCTCACAGGAATTTGCAGCTCCATGAACCACTAGGACAAACCCTGGTTTTGGCTCTGATGACAAACTTCAAGGAGCTTTGCTGATAAAACAGAGTTGTCTCCTGCACAGAATTCTGGGTACATTTTCTGTTTTTTTTTCCTCTTGTGATATATATATAAAATTTTTATATGTTAGTTTGTAGCAGTCAATTGTCAAGATTTGCATAATTTGTTTCAAGCTGTCCATTTTTATCACCTTTTTGGCACTCAGTGAAGAGGTAATATTAGATCTTATTGCAGACTTTAAGCTGTGATATGTTATTTAGTTTGCCCATTTTGATATCCTAGTTTCAAGTACCTTTCTATTGAAACTTTAGTGTTCCAGACTGAACAAAAAAATTAATAAAAACCAAACCTATACTAATAAGCAGTGACTTCTGAAAATTTAGGGTCTGAAATCAAGAAACCAGGGTTGAATATGCCTCGTGTAGTGAGTCGCAAATCTGTTTTTAAGAAAGTTCGAAAACCCAGTTGCTGAATGTTGAAAATACACGTTCTTTGGCAGAGCACCACTCATGCAGACCCTCCAGGGCTAAAATAAGCCTACTTGGAAAGTGCAAAGACAACATTTTTCAGGCATGAACTCATTCAGTGCATAATCATTTTCATATTTAAATTTTTGAAGAGACTTGTTTTAGTTTTGAAATATTATGTTTAGCATATTTATATTTAGAATAAATTGGGATGTTATATTTCTAAAGGAGAAACCATAATTTTAAAATTCCTTGATCAAAAAGTTCAGGATGTTTTCTCCCTCAGTGTGACTTTTGATTGAAGGTGCACATTTCTGAGATGAATCCTTTATCTTAAACTTGCCTTTTGACATTTTGAATTAGCCTCACGGAAAGAATTATATAAAACTACCTCTCTACCCATACACAGATTCAGTGATGATAAAAGCAAGATGTCTTATTAATTTCCTTTTACGAAGGTTCCTGTTGTGGTAGCTAAATCCACTTTACACCCCTCAAGTTGCCCTAAAAGTGGTCTCTCCTTACAACACTGTGCTAGAAAGTTCTCTCTTTGTCTGGATTCTGCTGGTCGCTGGTCCTCTCCCCCCTCCCATCCCTTTTCCCATTGGCCTCTGTTATGTCATTCAACCTTGCCTCTGTCCCCTAGCCCTCAGACTATAGGTTTTGGATGCTCTGCCCGCCTTTGGGAGTTTTTGGGATAAAACTGGTGCAGGCTTTCAGTTTGGCGGTTCTTCTTGCCTCTGCTCTCTTCGGGTGTGTTGTCATTAAACACCTCCGAATAGCACGCAGAGAATGTTCGTGCACAGACTGTGTGTGTGAGCGGCTGTTCGCGACCACCTGCGAAGGTGAGATTGTGTACACACGTAGGTGCCAGGAGAATGCCACCTAAGCGGTCCATGAGAGACCCAGTAGGGACAAATGTGGCATCAATCCACTGAAGCCCTCACTTCATTAGGATCCTAACATAAATATAGTCTCTTATCACTGATTTGTTCTATAAACCATGGTTCATTTCTCAGACTTGCTGAAATTTGAGACAATAGAATAACTGACCTGCGTGGGATCAGCAGAAAGTTTTCTTAAATGATTAATGCTTTGTTAAAACAAACAGAATCTATTTTTCTAGTGTTTATTTCTGTTTCTAAACTCATTGCTAGTTGCCTAAGAGCCTTGTACAGTCAGAGAATTCATATCTGAAAAGAATTCTGTTCTTTGGACATTTGTGTGAGCAAATATTAATTTGTTGTGTTTATATAGGTCTGTAGCTGACATTCCATATATTTATTCCAAATATTAATTCAGGCAGCAAAATTCTCTGAGTAAAGTACGGGACATTACAATAGGACACCACATAATTTTTCATCAGTGCAGAAAAGAAGGAAAGTGTTGTCTGGGTGGAATTTATCTTCTGAATTGGTGTAAATGACTCTCCAATGTTTAGAGCAGTACTGGATTTTAAAGGAATCTCAAGACTGAACCTTACATCAGAGTGAAGGCAGCAAGAATCACTGTGTGGGGAAATTTAAGGCACGTAAGTGAACCTGGAAAAATAGAGAGCTTTGTGAAGGCCAGATCACACTGGGGTGGTAGGTCTGAAACAGCTGCATGGCTGATTTAACGCCAAAGCTGAAGTTCATCCTTGGGCCCAAGCAGCAGGAATGCTGTGTTGGCTCTCTGCATATGAACAGTTGGATTCTGTCTCAGCCAGGCCTTCAGGTGGCCACTGATGTTGAAGTTTTGTGTTTCAGACTCACTGTCCAGGGGAAGAGACTCACGGCATGTGCTGGTGCTTGCAGACCCTTCCCAGTTTTGGCTTTCTACACTGACCAGGTCTCAGTTTTGGGTTGGGATGCTGTTCAGCATCTCCAGCATTGTGGGGTCTACACCATTTTCATCTGAGTGATCTGCCCCAGCTTCTGGAGGGGGAAAGTGAGGGTTTCCAGCTTAGCTGACAGTCTACCATGGAAATTCTTGTAGCCGCAAATACTCTTCAGCTTCCATCCTTTGAGGCATTTATGAAAGGTGTTGACTGGAAGACGGTTGAGACATGCACACAAGTATCACATCAGTCAGAAAGATCTTCTCTTTACTCCTTTTCATTATTTTTTTCTCTGTTTCTTTCTCCTTTTCTCTTGGAATATCATGGAATTAGTTCTGTTTAGATTGTGAATCAACAATTCTTAAAATGTCTGACCATAGGATCATAGAATGGTTTGGGTTGGAAGGGACCTAAAGATCACCTTGTTCCAACCCATTTGCAATGGGCAGGGACACCTTCCACTAGACCAGGTTGCTCAGGGCCCCATCCATCCTGATCTTGAATGTTTCCAGGGATGGGGTCATCTCTTATGACCTCACAGCTGAAGTTTTCTAAGACAATTTATCCCCAAAACATCTTCTCTCACAGTGAAGTCTCTTCTGGATAAAATTTGTATTTATAAGGTATGCTTTATTTTATATAGAAAATGCATATTTATTTTCAGATTACTTTTAATAAGCTTTGAAAACAAACCCATGTGTTTCCTAAAGCATAAATTTCTACCCCTTTTCCTCATACTTCAAAAACAGTAACCTTACCTTCACTTAATGGAGGAAGAAATTACCTTTCAAAAAGTTATTGAAACTAATGACTGCAATTTCATACTGTTCCACAAGTCATGGTGCTGTTTCTCCTTGCTCTAATGAGCAACTAACTGCAACTGTTTGTTTTGACTCCATTAAGAAGCCATTTACAAGAAAAGGTTTCTGTTTAATAATCGAAGCAGAATTCCATCACTGGGAACTGCTCTGAGATAGTCAAACATTAACGAGGAGATTAAGATCAACCCTTGTTTATTAAAAACAGGCAAAACCAGTTAATTATGGAGCATATCAGAAATGCAAAAACCCCTTCAAATTATGTCTTAGGTGCAAGGTAGCCACAAACTTAATTTAATTAAATATAATTTAATTTATAGGAAAAGGAGTTCAGTGTGGATTATCATGAACTTGTATAGTTCAGACAGAGATGACAGAAATGTTCTTTGCTTTAGGGACATGGGTTAGTGGTGGACTTTATTGTGTTAGGTTAATGGTGGGACACAATCTTAGAGATCTTTTCTAACCTAAATTATTATATTTATACATGATTTTCTGATGGTCCCACTTTTTTATTTTTCTTTGCATACCACAATTGAAATTGTGCTTCTTCTTGTCACCTAAAGTCAGGTATTCCATTTTATGACAAAGCATAAGGTTGTGGGTACATGAAACACCTTTACATCACCAATAAAAAGAGTTAATGTGTAATGGCAATCACAGCTACTTTTTCCTGACTTGTCTGGAAGAAATATTGTATCTTATCTCCCCTGCCTTTTATGAGAAAAATTAAGAAAGAACCACATTCCTGGCTGTCCTTGGCTTTCTGGACTTTTAAACAATAACCCAATTTAATTGACTAAAATTAGATGGAAGACTTCTACAGTCTAATAAAGATTAGCATAGCAGGTGATAATTTTTTCTTACACACTTTGTATTACTTGTAATTACATTTTCAGGTCAAGTTTTCAAAAACATTTGTCTATTTAGAGTGTTGAGAATTGGTAATGTGGTACTTCTGGGTGGAGTAAAACGGAGATCAGGACACAACAGTCCTGAGTAATTTCTTTAGTTATATGCCATGCAAAATACTTTTTTTTCTTAATGTTCACCCAGCAAAACAATTTCCTTGGCCTGTAAGGTAAACAAGTAGGCAAGCTGGTAGCAAACAAGTATCCCTGGTGGCACTACATGGGAGTGCGGCATAGTGGGTTGAAAACTTACAAAAAAACCCAATTGCAACTTTCACTACTAAAGAATATTCTCTCTCAAAACAGTCATGCATTCAAGTGGTGTGTAGACTACTGCAAAACACTGCAGATGAAATGGAAATTTATATTCTTTCTGAGACTGGGTTTATCAGGCATCTTCAACAATGTAATTCACCCTCATATCCTCTGTTGGCAATAATGCTGCCAAGATTTATCCCATGCATACCATGTTCTTTAACTAGTCTTCTTCTGTACTGCTCTGGTCTCCATTTTCCCCTCTTTCATACAGTGCAGAAAATGAAGATAAAACAGCTAATCCTAACTGTTTCTTAGCAGTGCTCTTTCTCCCAGTGTTTTGAGGAATGATCTTGCATGCTTAAGGGAAAAAAAAAATGTTTTAAATACAGGTTTTTAAGAAAAACTCCTGCAGTCTTTCAGCTTGTGCCTGTAGCCTGGAAATCAGTGAATGACTGCATATTTATTACTTCTATGAATCCTTGCCCCAAAATTTATACAGTAGCTTAAAATCTTATGGAAGACACTTAGTGGGTCATATGACAACTCAGCCAAGGAGCTAATTATACAAATTATAATTGTGAGATGGCATATTCACCTTCCCTGCTCCTCTAGCTGTTCGTGCTTGGATCCCACAGGCTCAGCCCACTGTATGCTGCAGGCAGATACCATCACATGGTGATGTTAACAAGCCAAGCTGCTGAGGAGCATCCGAGGCCAAAGCCCCATAAATCCACTCAGAAAGGCATTTCTAGAGTTTAACTTCAGGATATGTCTGCACTAACGCAGCCCTGTAGGAGGGGTGCTGAGGGCAATGGAGTTTGTGCTGTTACAAGCTGCACATGAATGAGCAGAGAGCATAATTTGTTCTTCACAAGCCCAAATCAGGCTTCAGTCATGGTATCTATTAAAAGCAGGAGGCTAAATTTTGTGGGGGTACAAAACCTGCATGACAGCAACTGAAGACTGTACACAACAAGCCTTGTTCCCTCTCTCCTTTTCATTGCTCAAAAATGAGGACCTTAATCTGGAATATAAGTCCTACGAGGAGCAGCTGAGGGAGCTGGGATGGTTTGGTCTGAAGAAAAGACTCGGGGAGACCTTATCATTCTCTACAGCACCCTGAAAGGAGGTGAGGGTCAGTCTCTTCTCCCCGACAAGTTGTGATAGAACAATGGGAAATTACCTCAAGAGTCAGGGGTGTTTCAGGTTGAATATAAGGAAAAAATTTCTTCCCTGGAAGAGTGCGTAAGCATTGGAACAAGCTCCCTGGGGAAGTGGTGGGGTCACCATCCCTGGAAGTGTTCAAAAAACAAGTAGAAGTGTCACTCCACTGCATGGTTTAGTGGGCATGGTGGTATTCGGACCTAAGGTTGGACTTGATCTTGGAGGTCTTTTCCAAAATTTATGATTGCATGATTCTGTGAAAATTCACCAGCCACCAGTCTTGTCTTGTCCATAAGGAAACACACCTT
This sequence comes from Corvus kubaryi, assembly GCF_017639235.1. Taxonomy (NCBI): domain Eukaryota; kingdom Metazoa; phylum Chordata; class Aves; order Passeriformes; family Corvidae; genus Corvus; species Corvus kubaryi. Next base: position 31,804,431 of record NW_024581127.1, read on the forward strand.
GTTAAAAATGCTCAGGAGTATGAATGAAATGTATATGTTTTTATGAATATATTTATGTTCACAGCATATTGCTGTTCATGCACCCTGACTCAATGCAAGCTAACAGTCAGCCTTTGAGGACATGAGTGACCACACCACAGGGGCTCCTGGGCTCCAACACAGCTCTCCTGTGATTTGATTAAGCCACACAGCCCATTGTCTTCCTAAATTGTAGACAAGATGTGGACAAACTGTGGACCACGTGGTAGGTCACCAAGGCTTCCCATGCAACCTGCCAGTCCTGTGCCATGGATGGAGTTCTAGTACACCTAGTTGGTCACCACCAAGGGACTACCCAGTCAGACTTCAGCTTTCCCTCTGTTGAATTATTGAAAACTGCAGGTTTTTTGTCTCTGTTGCGGAAAACATCTAGTGGGAAGAAAACATTGCTAATGCTGTCAGTTTCCAAGGTTTTATTGTAAATCCTGCACATTTAATAAAAATAAAAAGCCATGTGCATTGGAAGATAAATACTGCCTCTTTTTTATTTTATATACTTACATATTTTATACATTTTATTACTGCATATATTCACAGTTTTTACTTTATGAATTTACATAATAATTTCCAAAATATATTCTCAGTTTTCAGAGATCCTACAAACCTGATAATGGAAAGATTAAAAATACTTCCTTTAAACCAAACTCATGAATTCCACTTATTTTATAGTGGTTCTTGCTGGTGAGGTAGGAGTTTATTCACTATTTTAAATCACCCTTGTTTTGTTGTAATGCAATTTTAATAGGAGTGTCTTATTGAAACATGCACAGCAATTTAATTAGCCCTATTCCAGCTATCCACATACTGAGAGAGATCAGTGGCATGAAAAAAACCCACATTATGGCCTGTGTACTTTTAAGTTCAGTCCCATTAAATAATGCTCTCTTGCAGATGTATGAAATCAATTAGGAAGTACTTGCAAAGATAGCCAAGGAGAAACTGTTTAAAGCCTTAATGGCTTAAATATCCCTTGTCTTGATGTTAGCCCTATAAAGCTATTAGAGCCCAGTCTGGATTGCATTAGCACTATGAAAGTCAACTGCTAATCCTGTAACTGCACTGCCAGCCTTGCCTCTCCCCTGCCCATGTGTCTGCGTGAATTTTTTCTAGAAGAGGTGAAAGAATCTTCAGTATTTTCTTGATGCTGAAGGTGTATGAAGGAAAAGAAAATATTTTTTCTGGAAAAAAAGTAAGTATAAACCAGTTTCTTCCAAACAGGAGTAGTTTGGCTTTTTTATTGTTTGTTACTGAGTAGTTTTTGCCCCAAGAAAGTAAAATTCTAGCTGTCTTCAAAGGAGGTTATTTCATTAGTATAAGACTACTTATGCCTGAAACTGCTGTAATTTAAGGACATTTCCAGAGATCAAAGGAACTCCAGGGGATTCTGGATATGCCAAGTCAAATTACACTGGAATATGTTGTAAAATAAATTTGTTTCTTCCATGAGGATTTTTCACAACGAGATGTTTTTCCAAGTCTAGACTAAATTATTTATATATTCATTGATTTTCCAAGGAAATTTATTTATTCAGCTTTTGAATTTGGGATTTTTTTTTTATGTGATTCCCTCAGATTTTGGTATAACTATTTGTGTTTTATAAAACTTGTCTAATAATTTTACCTTTTAATTGAATCAGACTTCCAAATTGAACAATCCTTTTTTTATTATTATTTATAAAAGAAAAAATAAATAAAAAGAGAACCTTACATACATAACATAATTTTAAACTGAAAATTTGTCAGCAAGGAGCCACATATAAGAGAGATGCTTTCAGATAAGAGGGTGAGAATTTCCTCTCCTTTTCTGACAGACACAAGCCCAATACCAGACACAAACCCTTACCAGAACAAAGATGAACTGATTATAAGGGAAAACCAGGTCTGGATCCCAATCCAGGCTCACCTGTTCCCCACACAGACTCTCCTTCTCCATCCTACCCCAGCTGTGGTCATGTCACATTCCTCTGGCACCTTCTTACCTGTCTGTCCTGCAACCGTAGCAAACAGCCTGTGGGGAATCCTGGATGGGATCTTCAGTCCAGCTCTTATCTGGTAATACCTGGAGAGAAAGGATTAAAAATTACACACCGTTAGAGACGTGACCTCTTGATCCAACCTAAAATTCTGTGAGAGCACATCCTGGGCATCTGCACTCAAAAGTGCTCAAGAGAACAGGCATGCTCAGGATCTTTTCTTCTGCTTTTTAGCATTAATTAAAGTGGGTTTAATCTGGCCCCTCCTATTTTACACCAGGCAGAGTGGACATTATGGCCTGATGTGTGAATAATGAGGAAGAATTGTGAAAAGCACCTGGCCTCCTGTAAGAGAGAGATGTAGAGAAACATCTATGATAAAAAGCAGTGAGATCATACAAGGAATCACAAAAATTTAATACAAAACAAAAAAAGAAAAAAAAGAGGAAACGTCAGTGAAAAGACAACAAAAGTGCTAATCTCATATCTAGGAACATTCAAATTATACATAGTAGTTATCATTCTGCTGTTCCATGTCGAGTCTACCTTATCAAGAAAATGTTAGCATTAATCATTTGCCCAGAGAAGGTGTGGAGTCTCCCTCACTGGAGATATTCCAGAACTGTCTGAACACAATCCTGTGCCATGTGCTCTGGGGTGACCCTGCATGAGCAGGCAGGTTGGATCAGATGTCTCACTGTGGTCCTTTCTATTCTGTGATTCTGTTAATCATCTCTAAACCAGTTGTATTCTGGTTGGTTGTTATCCGATAGGGGATCCCTGCGTTAGATGAAGGAAGATAGAAAAAGAAAACATCAGCAATTTCACTGGTTTAAATTAGATATAGAATCACAGAATATCCTGAGCTGGAAGAGACCCAAAAGGATCATCAAGTCCAACTTCTGGCCCTGCACAGGACACCCCAAAAACCCCACTATGTGTCTGAGAGCGTTGTCTGTCCAAACATTTCTTGAACTCCAGGAGGCTTGGTGCTGTGACCATTTGCCTGGGAGCCTGTTCCAGTGCCCAAAACATGAGCTCAGTCTAAACAAAGGAAAAAACTCATCCTAGTCTTCCTTCATCACCACTTCCATGGATGAGAAAAACGAGGCAGTGTTCAGTACAGTATCCAATCCAGGACGTTGTATCTCAGGATACCTCCAGCTCTTTGCAGACCTCCCGCTGACCTCCTGTAACACCATGTTAGTGTGTCTCCCTTTTTCTGAATTTTCCCTCCTTTGGTCTCTTTGTTTATAAATTCCTCTGACCCACTACTATCTGCAGATAGGTTTGGCCCAATTTTTGTCCCAGTCTCTAAATGCAAAAGTCTCTTCCAATCTAAACCATTCTATTGATGCCTTGAGGTGGCTATCTGAAAGCAGAGGCTAGACAAGATTAAGAGAATAAAAGCATGTATTTATTTGAAGGGCCTTCAAAGGTACACCTTGGGCAGTCAAAAGGCTCTACCCAAGATGGACCCTGGGTCACAGGTTTTTCACACTTTTATAAGTTTTGTCCATTTGCAAACCAGGGTTAATTCTCCAATTATAATTTCAAGTAATGACGTAATTAACCCAAGTTTTCTCCCCCTGTCCAGAGGCTCAGTTTACTTATTTCAGGGCCTGAGACAACAAGGTGTCCTTGAGTTCAGGTCCAGAGAGCGCTTGTTATGTCTAACCAAAACGTGAGAACAGTAGCTAACAGGATATATGAAGTTTCAGAGTTACACACTAGGCAGTACAGGATCTGGAAAATATAAAAGCTAAAACCTAAGGCATCACTATAACTGTAAGAAAACACCAAATTTTCTGTGAACTCCTGTGAACAACATCTCACACAGGCTACACTTACCAATAAAAACTTTGCTAGATGCGTAATGATGAATGAACTAGATCTGTCTTTCTGAGGTTAAAAGCTGAAGAAAGGAGTTTGATGGGGAGAAAAAAAACAAAACCAAACAAAACAAAAAAAGCACCACTCCAGAGGCAATTGTTCCATGTCCTTCACAGCTGAAAGCCCACGTTACTCTGCCTGCTCCAACTGGCAGCTCCTTCCCAACTGGGATATAATTCCAGCACAACCTTTAACATTTCTAAGTATCTGTTTCAGTCAAGATCTTGGGCATGAAAACTCTCTGTTTACATTTTAGTTTTCAGAGAAGAAAATAAAAGCAGTTCATATTCTAAATACACACAGTATCTAGTTAAACATAACAGCAACCAAATCTAAGCTACCTGATCTTTTTCTCCCTTATGCTGTTCTTGCACTATGCAGGAGTTTTTAATTGATGGTATTGATCCTGATTTTTTCTAAAGCAATTGCAAGAATTATGCCTTACGACCCTTTGAATTCTCATTATATTTTTATGCAACGCAATTTTTTAATTGACAAAAATACCCTATGTGGACTATTCATAAAGTCTAATAACTTCCAAATAAGAGCAATAGGGTGTTAAAGTGGTATTACACATTAGTGTAACAGGACACTCCTCCATATGCAGATATTGAAGATTTACCATGTGCCCATTCCACTAGATCAGTTCCAAAGAATAATATTCTGTAATTGTCTGGCCACTTCTTTTTAGATTTTTGTTGCTCAAAATTGTGGTGGGTTTTCCTTGGCTAACAGCCAAATTCCCAACCACATGCTCTCTCCCTCCCCCTCATCAGCAGAACAGCAGGAGAAAATAGGCTGAAAAATAGGATGGGATAAAGACAGGGAAATCGCTTACCAGTTACTGCCACTGGCAAAATTGATTCAACTTTGGGGAAATTAATTCAATTTATTCACAATTTGGTAGTAAGAGACAAACTCAGACATTAAAATAAAACCTCTCTTCAGCCCACTCCCTTTCTCCCAGGCTTGGCTTCACTTTTTCAGACTCCTCTCCTCCCAAGCAGCTCAGGGGGATGGGAATGGGAGTTAGAGTCAGTCCATAAAAGCACCTCTCAGCTGGTCCCTCCTCTTCACACATTCCCTGCTCCAGTGCAGATGCTTCCACAGGCTGCAGTTCCTTCACGGAGTATCTAACTGGGTACCTACTACCACACTATGATAATGTCAGCCTTCCCTCATTGTGTGTCTCATGTTCAGAAACATCCCAAGCAGCCCTTAATATTTCCATTAGGAAACTGATTTCCAGTGGCTTGGCTGGTGCTTCTGATTAAGCCACTGTCATGGTTTAGCATAGTTTGGTTTTTTAGTTAAAGAGGGCTCCATCAGCCACGGAAGTGATTCTTTTGCAAAGAGGTGCTTACAGCTTCCTCTAGACCCAATAGAACCAATCAACTAGCTAGTTTGAATATTGGCAACTTTTTTAAGCCACTTGAGAAGCTTGACATGCCTCTGTGATCCACATTTAAGAACAAATCAACCCTGGGAAATCTCTCTTGCTTCCCAGACAGGTAACTGGGGGCCCTCAGCGTGGCCCAGAAGGGCCAGGCCCTGCTCAGCGTGGCCTGGCCGGGTCAGCTGCAGTGCGGCTTGGCTTGGCTGAAGATCTCAGCTGCTTCTGCTCGCTGGACACCCGGCGCAAACCCCTCAGTGCGAGCCAGGCCACACGGGAGACAGCCACCCCAGAGCTGCATGGCCCTGTTCCATCCACAGCCCTGCTCTGTGCGGGTGGCCCCGCAGCTCGGCCAGCCCCTCCCTGTGTGGCTGCCGAAATAAAATGCTACACTGAAACGAGCTCTGGCCACCACCTGGCAGAAATTAGGTGACCAACAGCAAAAGGCGAATTCCAGCTGCAAGGCCCGGGTGGATTAACTCTCTTAGTGCTGTAAGATTCTCCAGAACAGATGAAGCCTGCAGACATCAATCCTCTCCTGAGTCAGAGGAAGAGGAAAGGTGAAGGTACGTGAAGAAAACACCATAAAGACACCAAAGTCAGTAAAGAAGGAGGAGCTGAAGTCCCGAGAGAGGAGAAAGAGGAGATGCTTCAAACCTAGAAGCTGCTATTCTCTTGTAAAGCTATGGTGATGGACTGTGATACATCAGGGCACCCGTTGTAATTTCATGAAAGCATGGGGGGATGGAGAGTTCAAACTGCAATTGTGAGCAAAAGCACCTGTGCTGAAATAAGCAAATGTTGAAGTAGCTGTGATTTGATGAGAAGCTTGAACAGAGAGAGATGAAAGTGATGAAGACCCTTGGTCCCAGGGAAGAAGAAGACATCTGTACCTAGAAATGTAGATGCTCCCAGAGATAGGTGAAGAGAACCTTTGCTTCTGAACAGGTCAACCTTAAAATGGTACCCCAGTAGCTCAAGATTGAACCCTCAAAAGCAGTTGTGGGGAAAGCTGTAAGTTGAGGGAAGGAACTCTCACGTGAGCAGAGAACCAACCTGGGCAGCTACCTTGCTGTGACATTGAAGCCATGAGAGAACTGTTTCTTGTGGAGATGTCTCCATAGCATGAGCAAGAGAGACTCCTCTCCCTAAGTGAATGGAAAAAGAGATTATTATAGAGGTGGTAAACTGACTGGTAAAAAATCTCAAGAGTTGTCTTTTTATGTTGTCAGTGGGAGAAGGAAGAAAGGTGGGGGAGGAGAAGTGTTCTGAAGGTTTAGTCTGATTTTTTTTTTCTTTCGTTTAGGTCTGTTAATAAACTTCTTTATATTCTTTTAAGTTTTGTGCCTGCTTTGTTTTCTCCTAATTCTTATCTCACAGAAGCAAAATAAGTAAGTAATGGATATTTCGAACCAAAACACTACACTTAATTGGTGTTTCTTCCCAGGATATGAACTGAACCCGCTACAGCCACCTAAAGCTGGGGAGATTATACAGAGGCACCCAGGATGACACTTTCATATAATGGAATCATAGAATCATGGAATGGTTTGAGTTGGAAGGAACCTTAAAGCCCATCTCATTCCACCCCCTGCCATGGGCAGGGACACCTTCCACTAGACTGGGTTCCTCAGAGCTCCATCCAACCTGGCCTTGGACACTTCCAGGGGTGGGGCATCCAAAACCTTTCTGGGCAATGATGGCCAGGCAGTCAAAATTCTCAGAAGACTCAGAGACCTTCAGCTCCTAAGAGGATGCTGGGCAGACCTTTTTTCCTCATTGCCCAGACAACACTGCCTTGGATATCAGAAACACATGAAGATACCTCAGTACTGGTGACTTCATAACAAGGTTAGCTCCAACCTTCCTTATGTCCTTTGCCAAATGGACTAGGTGCTGGGACATAAAAGAAATAGGTCTTCATCTTATTTAAACCTTTCCCTATTCATCCCCTAAATTTTGGTAAATTCATTTGGATGGCAGAGATATTATAGGGGTCACAAAGAGTTATCTTCCTGTGTACCCACTAAACTGAACTGGTCAAAGTAAAAAATGCATAGCAAAGTCATAGAAACCTAAGGAACTCTCAGACTAAGGTCAAATTCTGAGGCCGAAGATCCAGCTATAAAGATAATCCAGAGACTAGCAAGGTCTGCACTATTAAGGATTGCAGCCAAAAATGCAACTCATATTTTTAGGTGGCCAAGCATGTTTTAGTTCTTAATAAAAAGAATGGCAATAAACAATTATTAATAAATTATTTATTGCAGATTGTTTGGCACCTAATACCAAAAGGTCTGTCCTTCATAATGCAATGGCATAAAGCAGTTCTGGTATAAATCATCATGGAATTAGATAATTCCTCCTAAAGAAAGACTTTAGGGAATAGTCTTCTAGTCAGCAGACACAAGAGGCTTCTAAAGGTCCTGTTGTTGGTTCAGTTGTGTATATGAGTGCATTGCAAAGACTTGCACCTTGAGGTAATGAGAGTGATGCTCAGTTGGATTAATGGCAGAGGACAGAGATGTAGAGGACCTCAGATTCCCCCAACACCTCAATGATATTCATGGAAAAGAACACACTGGGCAGTGACAATATTAAAGGCTCAAATTGGTAGATTGAGTTAAAAATTACATAGAAATACTAGTGCTCATAATTTATCAGTTTATTCTTTAAAAAAATGAATATTTCTCCTGAAAATATTTTCAGTGACAGTTTCAGGCAAAATGTTAACAACAGCTCCAGAGGAGGTAAATAAAGGAGATAAATATCACAAGCAGTATATAAGCAAAGAACAGCTTCCCCTTGGGTGGCCAGAAAAACCCAAGGACATCCTTATTTGAGTTTCAGAAGAATGGTTGTTGTCCAGTTAAAATAAGCAGCCTCCATGCAGGAAACTGAATAAAACCTGTTACCTGTTGTGTGGTTGCTGGTTGTTGGGTTTTTGTTTTTTCCTATTTTTAAGCCACATATCAATATTTAAATCATTAGACAGGCAAACATTATCCGTTCCTCCTCAGAGCTTCCTCTAAGCCTTTGTAAGCAGGGAGGAATTGCCAAACAGTGACTTTATAACCAAGCAAAAGCAAAAATATAAAGGTTCTTGCTCCCCCACTGTGAAGCTGGATGTTACTCATAATAGCTTGTGCATTGTGAGGAGGATTTTTCTGATCAAAATACAGGAAATAAAATATGTTATAAAATACATTGCAAGATGCAGAGTCCCACACAATTTCCTCAGCAGCAAACACAGATACATGTCTCCACTTCCCCATCCCACGGTCCCACACCTCTCTGTTGTGCCAGTCTGAGTGACACTGAGACCAACATATAAAACAAAGCCATGTTAATATGAGTGCAAATAAAACACTTTACTCAGTGCCTCTGCAAAAAACCACACTGTTGGATGTCTGAATACCGCCCTCAGTCCCTGCTAAGGGAAAAGGAGGAATGGCTTCAAACTAGAACAGAGTAGATTTCAATTTGATATTAGGAAGAAATTCTTTACTGTGAGTGTGGTGAGGCCCTGGCACAGGTTGCCCAGAAAAGCTATGGGTGCCCCATCCCTGGAATTGTTCAAGGCCAGGTTGGATGTGGGCAACTGAGAAACCTGGTCTTCCAGGTGTTCCTTCCCTGGCAGGGGGCTGGAACAAGATATTTAAGATCCCTTCCACCCCAAACCATTCTATGATTCTAATAGGATGGCAGAAGGAAAATGTTTCCTGGGGGTGCTAAAACTATTCATCTGTTCCAGTGAGGCACTCTGAACTATAAATGACATAAATCCTATAAATGACATAAATCATGCTGAGAAGCAACAGGTACACCTGACCATACAGTGTGCCTGGTTTTCCTCAAAACAAGTGAATCATCTCCAGCTGGCTCTTAATACTCTCATCAAGGAGTAGCCTCATAGTCTGCTCATCCTCACCAGACTCTTCCAATCCCCTCAAGATAAAGAGGGATCAGTTTTGTTTCCTGAGCTCTCCTAGAGTTGGCATAATCTGTTCTCACCTGAGAGGAACATTTGCTGTGATTATACTGCAGGAGCAGAGCCTTGAGGGTGGGATGCTGCCTGGGTGTGGGCAATTGCAGGGACATGGCTTCTCCCTCTTTGTGTAAGTAGCTGCTCTCTGAATTTCAGGCTTGGGAAGAAATCCTACAGACAACTTTATCTCTTGCCATCTGAGTGACAATCTCCAAAATTATGTAAAGCATGAACATACAAACTACAAAGAACAGAACACGGTGTGGAGATCAAAAGCTATACTTAAAACCAGAGAATCAGACTGAGGTAGACATTGCAAAGGCCACCAAAATAGTTACAGGAGGTCCCCCACCACAAATGTGTAAGAAAGAACTACCTGGTAGTGATATGTAGCTTACAGTAATGATAAATGAGATATTGCCTCCAAAAATAACAAGCCATTTCTCTTAGAGAACCTTGGTAGAAGTGGCATGTGAATTGGACACTTGGTAATACAGATTTACAGTGAATCCAAGAAATCCATGAAGTTACAGAAGTGCTGGTGAAGACCAGAAGCTGAACAGTCATTTTGCAAAGGGAGTGGAATGGACATCACTTGGCCCCCTGAGTGTGGCCCCAGAAATACATAAGGCTTTACAGTAGATTTTAAGGCAAAGAATAATTAGGGAATAAATGAGAAACTGCAGTACAATTCCTGTTTTACTGCAATTAGGCTGAGTCTGGCTCATTATTAAGCTAGGCAGTACCTCTTTTTGAGTAAACACCTGGTTTGTGGTGTGTTGTTTTTTCCCTTTTTAGAGGGAGGAGCAGTGCAGAAAAGCTTATTTAGACTTCAGTAAAGTAGGGAGAGCATGGAAAATTGCCAGCTAATATGGTACAGGCACTGTGAAGGGAAGATCAGGAAACAGCAAGCTGATTTTAAGACCTAAAGGGACTTGGTACACTTAACTCAGCAAAACAGAGCAATCAGATCCTCTCTCCATCTATAAATATATTGGGAGGAAAATAATCAGGAAGAAAGAAGACTGAGGTACAAGAAAGTACAACACTGGCACAAGAACAAACACATATAAACTGCCCGTGAATAAATCTAGTTTAGATGTAAAAACTGTAGCTGGCAAAGGAACAAGACTGTTAAAAAAAAATAAAATAAAAAGAGCTCCTAACAGAAGCAGGAATGAAAAAGCCAATTTGTTTGTAGGGGAAGCTCAGTACATTTCCAAATGATTTATAGGACATGGATCCTTTTTATTTGCAGGACAATGTTATTTATGCAGGCAGTGCATACTACTCCAAGTTCCTTCTCTCTTGCAAGATAAGGTGCATGGGTAGCCCTATTAGCAATGAATTTGCCATCTCCACCTTCACTGACTGTTTGTGAATTTCTAATCTTTAAAATGAAATAATTTGAGTGGCTTCTTTGTTTTCCTTTAGCTGGACACATATTAAGCCCTGCTGACCTGCACTGACTCACCTCACCTGCTGACATGTGAGCCTCCCTCAGGAGCCTGGCTGCACTAACAGATGTGCTGGGTGACACTCCCTGGCCTTGCCTCCTCCTTCACGGGGCAGAGCTGCTGGCACCTCTCAGTCTCTTGACACTGAGGTGCTCAGACCTCCTCTCCTAATGTTAGAATAATAAAATGTTTTTTCTACAGATAATTCATCACATCATCTCTGGTGATCTAACCATACCACAGGACAGTACCTAATTCTAGAGGGTTTACATCAAAACCAACAGAGTGCAGGGTGGTACCAGCCCTGTTACTGATGCTTTGGACTCTGTCCTTCCTTTCCTTCCTTCCCTCAGATTAATATCAGAGTATCTCAGCTCTCATCTAGTCCTGCAAGTTGCTGCCTACTTGTCCTTGCCTGCGACTGGCTTCTAATGACACTGTAAAACCCCGGTTTAGAAGGGTTGACTGATTTGAGAGAAGCAATTTGTAAGATAATATTGATGCATCACGCCACCAAACCAGATCACTCTCACTAGGAGCACTAACAGACCAGACTGCTCCTCCCTGATCATTCCTGCAGCATGGAAATCAAACCTTTGTGGCTCAGTAACAGTGTCATAGGAGCCAGACAAGTTCAGAACTGAAAAGCTTCCACCTGCTTTGAATTATACCTGAACAGCTCCGAGGCTTAAAATTTCATCCCAGGTTAGGCTGCATTTAAATAAGCACTTTTAAGCTAATACACACAGCAAACAAATGAGCTGTGTGCTGAGCCTGATGAGTCAGCCTGGAGTTCCAGCTGCTCCTCAGACTAGTGTTGGAGTTGTCCTCCAGGAGCCCCTATCAGCAAATCTTCTCCACTGAATTACTACTTCCAGGGAGCCAAGTACTGCAGCACACTGTCTTGGAAGTCAGTGAGAAAAAGCCTTACAGGCAAGGAAAAAGAAGGATTTCTTCATGAAAACAGCAATAGAAGAGAGCTCAAATCTCATTGCAAGACTTAACTTCATGGGCTTTGAACTCAAGGTCTTCAGATGTAAAAAAACCACATTCTCTCTCTAGAAACACTAAGACACCTTTTTGTCCTGTACTGATGATCCCCAGCAGAGGATTGCCAAGTGTGTTACCATCTGAGGGCTTCCTGATAGATATTCCAGAAGCTTATGCAGGACAGAGTAAACATCTGTGACCATCCAGGCTGATTCCCAGAAAAACAGAGTAATCTATAATCTGCCAAACACACTATTACTTTCCATGAAAACTCTGGGGACCAAAACTTAAAAATAAAGCTTTCTAACAAGTTAGCTTCCTTCTGAAAAAGTAAAAAGTGAAAAGCAATACCCATCATGGAGGCATAGGGAGAAAGCCCAGGTGAAGGAGACAAGCAGACCCTTTTTATTTCTCCTTTCCCTTCAGTGAAGCAAATCAGAGGTGTAGCCACAAAAAATTCTGTAAGTTCGCATAAAACAGTGGAGAATTTTCCTTGTTTGTGATAATGCTTTAGGTTACATATCTAATAGAGTCAATAATACTTCGTGGATCTCTAAAGTGCATGAGTCACACAGAAGTGCACTGTATAAATCCATCTCTGTTTTGTATATAAATATTTTGTGGGTTTTTTGGCTATTCAAATAGGAGAGCATGGGAAAAGGTGATAATTTTACACCTAATATTGAAAACAGATTAATCAGACTGTGGAACATGTAAGAAAAACTACCACATTGCTATATAAGCAAGCACAATGTGCAATACCATGTGCATGAGGAAGACCTACAATATAACTACAAAAAGTTTCAGACACATCTACAAAATCCAGACATTTTAAAATTAAATATTACTTCAAGAAGCTTTTCTGACCTAACTCTACCTCAGGCTTCTGGCAGGCTTTAGAATAGCCCAGAAAAAAAGGAGTGAGTGTGGGACACAGGAGCTAGCAGCAGGCAGGAGCTGGTTGTTCACAGAATTCATCACCATTCCCATTATCAGCATTTTCTTCTCACCTTTTTAGCAATAGAAAGAACACCTCAGACAGCCCAGGGAATCTTACACTCACTTTGGAGTCTATTAGAGGTAGGAGAGGAAGGCTTTCCTCAACCCTTGGTCTTACACACAGTGAACAAGGTGATAGGTCTATCTGGCAGCTCCCTCTGTGATGCCCAGAGCTGCCACGTCAGGGCAGGTCAGTCAGACACAGCTGCAGCACTCTGATCAAGACTCCACAGCCATTTATCGCATCAAGTTTCTACAATTCTCATCCCAGTTTTATTCTCAGGCTCTTTAACGTTTGATGAAGGGAAGTCTAAAATTAATTGTGTGAGGAGGGCGAGCCATACCCTCCTTGCAGTACAGTAAGTAATGTACTTTTCTCTCAGTAAAAGATGTAGTGGGTCTATGAAAGCAAACTTTTCACCTACCAGGAGTCTGCATCATACAGAGAAGATGAAATTGTTCAATTGTAAATTAATGGCAACCCTATTTTTATTTTTTCTTATTTTTATTATGATACAAAATCCTGTTTTAAAACCAGATGCTGCCTAGTTCTGCAGGCCTGAGAAGTGCTTGGTGTGATTCCTTCTCATGCAAGCAAACAGTACACAAGGATTCTTAATATCTTCAGAAGGTGCTCAGCATATCCCTGGATCAAACATGGATACTTATGTCCTGAGTCCAGGATTTAGGGCTGGAAGCTCTCAAGAGCTGAGTGCTCTGGGTATAACGTGGAAAAAAATATACCCAGCTTCTGGCAGATGAGCTTGTTACAATCCGGTTTAAACCCAGAAAAGCAAAGAAAGCTAAGCCTCTGTGCATAAACCGGAAAGAACTTAGAAGGTTTAAAATATTCCAGAAATGAGATTAAAACCAAACGAGGTTAGATGTTGATGCCCAAAAAAATGATGTGTTTTATTTAATAGTAAAAGAGGCAAAGAGAAAGGAAGAGAAAAGAAAGAAAGAAATAAATGGAAAAAGAAGTGTGCGTGGGGGGGGGGGGGGGGGGGGGGACAGGGAGAGGTGACAGGGGTTAGGTGGAAGCAGATCACCCATCCGAGGGTCCCAATGATGTCTCATTGCTCCCCTCCATCTGCTCTGCTGGTGGTGAGGGTCTCCCATCGCTGCCGTGGCCACGCCGCCACCACACCACAGGCCAAAGAGTGCAGAATCCCGTGGATTAAGACACGCTTTGGGCCAGGTGGGAACGCCCAAGTGTCTCCCTTGCAGGGGCTGGCTTGACACTATCCCTTGCAACACTGAGGGTCTGTTGCATCATCTCTGGTGCTCTGGTGCAGGGTCTGGGGACCCCTTTGAGGGGGGCCCCTTTGATGGGCTATGTCACCCCCTTCTGCTGTGGATAAGCTTCCCCCCCAGTGAGCACCCCTCAGCTGGGCTCCTCTGCACAGTGGAGGATGGGAGTCACTGCGCCTCTGACCAGAGGCTTTTCCAAGACACCCAAAGCCTCTCCTCCCTCCACCCTTTGGTTCGAGGGTCTGTGGGAGCCTGGCAGCTGATAGCCCTGGGGCTGTGGTTTCCACCTTGCAGGTGTTAAGCCTGTGCTTTGTGAATGTCCCCAGCCCTGAGCTGTTACTTTATCTTATCTTCATCAGGGAGGGGTGTAAGGCCCCAGTCAGGGCCCCATTCAGGGTTAGGTGTCTTCTCTGCAGTTTTTGTAAAACAGTTTTAAAAGTCCTCTAAGAAAATGTTTAAGTCATAAACTATAATATTTCAGTCTCTGACAGAGCTCTAGTGTCCACAAAAGTATTTCAGTGAAGGAGAGCCTATGCTTGGCACTCAATGCTTTTCAGGCAAGGATTTCATTTGGATCCAGGTAAGCCACAACTTTAATAATTTTTATACATCTTGCTTCTTGTAGTTTCATCAGATCATCTCTCCTCTGCAGAAACTTGCAATCCCACAAGCCATAAAATCTCCAGCCCATGAAACCCTGCGGTTCTCTGACAATTACACCAAACAGCTCTCTTTACATCTCCTTTTATGCTCACCTCAGGGGCTCTTGCCCTTTTATGCTCATCAAGGTAGCAATGCTGTCTTTTATTTAGTCCCATATTCATACTTTTAAAGCAATTTGCCCTTTACTTCCCTTTCAGTCATCATAGCAAGGTAGGGGTGAAGAGGAATGGGCAGTAGAACGGTGAACAGAGAGTAAAACGATAGAAATGTGCTTTATTGTTGGAAAAGAAAGGCAGTGAAAGGAAAGGGCAGAAAAATTAGGACCCCAATAAGGATATGATCACTTACATTCTTGTCTCAAAAGCAAAGGAAACCTTGAAAACATAGTTTAATTTAGCCTCACAGTCAAGTAGTAACCTTTTCCAATCTGTTCTTATATAATATGAAGAGTTGAAGATGAGAGATTTTGTGCTCTTCTAACTGAAGCACCTGGAAAAACTTACACTCTGATTTTCTGAGAGAGAGAATTAACCCTCACCTGTTCTGGGTGCAATTAAGAGACTACAAAAACAATTTAATAAATATAAAATAAGATGAATATTCATGGAGATCAATTCAAACCTTTATATTACATCTTTTTTTTTTTTTTTTTTTTTAGTAGAATAAGGCAAACATCATGTCTCATGAGATTTCTAAAGTGCTTCTGTAATGCTTGTGGAGTGAAATGGATAAACAGGTTTGGAGATGTGGTTATTTACTCTACATTTTGTTTTGTATCTCACTCCTGGAAAAAGGAGAAAAATGAAAATAATAGGCATGAAATGACTTCTTAGAAGCTGTTGCTTTAATTTTTTTTTTTTTTTTTTTTTTTTTTCATATCTCAGAACTTCTCAGAAGGTTGAAAGCCAAAGTGACCTTGAAACAAAGATGCAAAATACTGGGATCACAATGTCTAATCCAGCAGAGCAAGGAAAGATTTTCACTTTATTCACAGCCTGGTAATTATCTAATCCCAAATGAATACAAAAGCTGAGTCACCCCAAGACATCTAGCCGTTGACCCTGAACTAGTTTCCAAAAGAAGGAAGTTTAGGGAAATGAGCATAGTGGAGATGCAATGTGACCTGACACAGAGTGAATCACGATCCCAGGACGAGTCACGTAATTTAGTCCATCCAGCAGATCCCTAAATTATGCTGTCACTAAATTGGTCAGCTCAAATATCAGGAAGTCTCATACAGGCTGAACATTTCCTGTGGTGGAACAAAGCCATGCAGATAGATCAAGTTGTGTGGTCTCAGACTCATTTTGTCTCATGGCTATGCCTGTACCTCTCACAATTGCAGGATGGTCTCCTGGTCCATGATCCCAGACAGCCATTGCTCTGTTATTCATCTCCCATCACTGGACTCAATGTCAGTCATTGCTGGCTGGCTGGCAGAACAAGAAAGGAGCTGCATTACCAGACTGCAGCTGGAAGCGCCTCCACTAAGGCCTGACATTTACAGGAGCCCAAGGGGAATTCACACTCACTGTCACCTCTCTCCCAAAGCAATTTGGGGTTACAGGCCCTGCTTCACAGCACTGACCCAACACACAGGTCCTTGCTCAGCTCAGGTGCATCAGCAGGTGCAAGGTGGGAGCATCTGGCAATAGCACACAGGACATTCCCAAGGGAATGCAGAGCTGCATGAAACTGAGCCCAGGGATGGCTGATTAGTACCACAGCAAAGAGAAACACAGAATTCAGCATTTCTATCTGGGTCCAGTTCAATTCTTAAGGTCAGAAAACAGAAACTTATTTCAGCAGTACAAAGACACTGCTTCAGTGGTTTCTGCTGAAGTGCAGCTTTATTTGTTCTGAGGTATTTTGAGGGGAGTATGATTTTTCATTCAGGTCACAGAATCATAGAGTATCTCAAGTTGGAAGGGACCCATCACTGGGTCCAAGCAGTCATTAAGTCCAAGTCTCTGCTTCTCACAGGACTAACTAAAACTAAACCACATGACTGAGAGCATCGTCCAGACACTCCTTGAACGCCGACAGCCATTCCTAGGATGTCTCAGGTGGGTTTCAGAGAGGAATTTGATCCTGTTCTCTTTTGGAACCCAATTCCTAGAACTCATTACAACACAGTTTTCTCCTGTTAAAGAGAAAGGGATTGCAATGGGCCATTTCTTCTCAAAATGAGGCTCTTAATTCAGACAGACAGCTTTATTTATGAGGGCAGCCCCTATGAGATGTAAACAGATTAAAACATGACTGTGTCATACATGTAGCAAATAAAGAAATAGAAAAACAAACAAAAAAGCAGCATTCCTTATTCTGAAACAGTAAAGATCCTAGTACAGAATCAGAAAAAAACCACTCAAACAATAGCTAGGAAATGTGGACACTTTTCAGTCTCAGATTAGAACATGGAGCAAAAAATATATGTTTGTACAAAACTTCAGTTTTTTGATGTTTCACACATCCAGTACAAGTCCATAACAAAAGAAAATGATGTGCCACAAAACTGTAACACCTCTGCTCCTGTTATAATTACTTTCTAGGACTGGAAGTAGAATTTTTGGCAAAGGACAAATTGGAGCTTCAGCACCAGGCAGGAAAGGACCGTTTCAGCTTGCCCTCTCAAATGATAAAATAGGATGTAGAACATGGAGAACAACTGAATAGAAACCAGGACTTAGCTAAGTAATTATTAGAGCCCGTATATCTAAGAAAGCAAATTCCAGTCCTTGAAAAGTAGCTTGAAAAACAGTGGCAATTGATGGATAAACAAGCTGTAAAAAGGAAAATTTAATGGAGTGCAAGAAATTAAGGAATTGGAAGAACAGTTAAAACTTAGGAGTAACATCAAAGAGTTCTGGAATGCATAAAGAATATGAGGTAGAATTTTTGCAAGTGGAAATAAAATAGAAGATGGATGAATACACTAAGTTTTTATTAGGAAAGGAACAAAACCAGCAAGAATTTACAGCCTCTGACAAAGAAATAGAGCACAGATGCAAGAACTGGAGAGCAGAAGTAATGAGGTCTTAGAGACCGTAAGCTGCTTGGAACAACAACTACAAAGAATTAAGAAAGTAGTAAGAGAATTAAAAGAAAATGAAGAAAGATTACAACAGCAACAGTACAATAACCAGATTCAGATGTCTGCTTTACAGTTTAAATTGGATGATACAAGGCAAGGCTACCTACAGAAGGCATCTCTGATCAAGTGCTGAAGGAACCATTGGAGGCAGAACAGGAAGCACTAGTGACAAAACAGAGATTGCAGCCTTATTAAAACAAATAGAACAATATAGAGATAATTTGATCAGTAAAAATGAGAAGATATTACAGCTGAAGTGACAGTTAGAGATGCAGGAAAAGCACAGGACTTCCACCATCACCCAGCTTTGGTCAGAGGATGCAAAACTGGAGATTGACCTGCGTGCTGTGGGTTGACCTCTGTCAGCTGCCAGCTCCCTGACTCCCCTGCCTCAAAAGAACAGCGGGAGAAAGGAAAACAAAAAAGTTCTTGGCTCAAGATAAAGATGGGGAGAGCACATACCACTTACCATCACAGGCAAAACAGACGTGGTTTGGGAAAAAATATATATTTATATTTAAAAGCAGAGTAGGCTGATGATAAACAAAATTAAACCATTTTCCCTGCATCGACTCCTTTTTTTTGAAGCTCAGACAGTCACACCCTTTGATTCCTGATTCGTCTCCCTGCCTTTTTCCCAATCTCGACCTCACTCCTTCATTCCCAGGTCCTCCAGCTCCTTGCCCCTGGGACCGTCTGTGTCTAGCATGGTGCAGCCCCAGCCTCTCCACACAGACCCCTCCCTGCTTTCCCTGCTTCCAGTACCTGCACAGGGACACCTGACCCCCCTGATTACAGTGACCCTTCAGCTTTCCTTTTCCAACAAACAGTTTCAAGGGAGAGATTCATGATACAATGTCTGCTTTACATTTTCTTTCCTAACCTTTGTCAAGAAATGGGTCATCTCTATGTCTACCCACTCACTCCATGGAAACAAAACTAACTGCTAAATGTGGGATCTTACCAAAATCCACCTGTATTTCTCATTGAAGTGTTGGCAGCACTGAAGGGACATTTCCCCCTCTACCAAGAAGGATGAATACTCTCTTCTGAAAGTACACTCAGTGTTGGCACAAGCCTGACAGCTCTAGAGATGGAAATCCCATTTTCTGCTGAATGGATTCAGTACTAACAACTACAGTGAAACCTCTTCACAATGTTTTTGTCAATATGAGTCCTCAGTCCGTTACAGAAAATCTATACAGAGAGGTGAAAAGAGTTTTCATTCCCAATTGTATCATGAACATGTCCCCTCTGCTCAAGCTCTGACCTCATTTTTGAACGAATCCTAAAAATGTTAGTATTAATAATGTAAGAATTCACAAAACCTTGTGTTTCAGAAATTTTCTCCCAGAAGAAATTATTCACAGAAAGAAAAATAGAATCAGAGCAATACTGAACAACACAGCAGCAGAGACAAATGATGATGTGTCTACCTGAGCTGCCACCAAATTCTGGAAACACCAAGAATTAGCAGCCACTTATCTTTGCATCAGTAAAGCCTCCAAGCTGTTTGCAAATCTGCTCTTGGTATGAGGGGGCTTACTTCCAAAACAGCTAGAAGTGAAACCCACGCTTATCTTCCATCATGATCCGTGAAAAAGCACTCTTCATAGAGTCACAGAATCACAGAATAGCCTAGAATGGAAGTGACCTCAAAAGATAATCCAATTCAGCCTTTCATGGGAATGGAAGCCAGGAGGAGATCATCCAGCAGCCTTGTCTAGACCAGCTGCATATAGAAATCCTCCAGAGATGGGGACTCTACAATGACCCAACCCCTGATGTTGTTCCAGTGAATGATTATTCTCTCTGTAAAAACTATACAGGGATGAAATCCTTTCTGGTCTAAATTGCCCTCTGTCTTCTCCAGGTGGCTCCTCGTGAAGAGACAGAGTGTTCTCTTTGTACTTACCCTGGAATACTTACTGGAATACTGTGATGAGATTCCCCCAGAGCCTTCTCCTCTCCAGGGAGACAAAACCTTCAGTCAGAAGAGATTTCCTTCTGTCATTCCTCAGAGATTGGGTTTTTGGTTATGTCATCCCAGGGCTAGGACCCTGCACTTGTGTTTGCTAAACTTCACACAGTTGCTGTTGCCCACTGTTCCAGCCTGTCCAGGTCTCTCTGTAAGATATCTCTCCCTCCTGACATGTCCACCTCACCACCAGCTTGGAGCCCTCAGCAACCATGGTGATGGTTCAGTCAATCTGATCATCCAGGTCATTTATGGATTTTCCTTCTACCTTAAAGTCTCATTGGCTTCCTTTAACAGTTCCTTTACTATCCTTAATTTTTGCAGGACTTTCAGTGCCTGAATTCAGTGGATTTTTTACCTTGCTAATTTGGCTAGCAGAGAATCTTGAAAAGTAAAGGATGTTATCTGACACCATGCAAATCTTGGAACTGGACCATCCTAAGAGGCTTGACCATCAACTAAGTTCTGCAGAGTCCTGAAACAGAGCAACAGGTCAAGAATAATCCAGCATTGTGTCCAAGGAGGGGAGCATTAGGAGCTGAGAACAGGGGAAAATTTTAATGACTTTTTACTGGAAAAATGATAGAATAGAAATTGTTCAGCCTTGAGAAGAGAGGGCTCCAGGAGACCCCACTGCAGCCTTCCAGTACCTAAAGGAGGCTTACAAGAGTGAGGGATTTTATACATCACTAGATAGTGACAGGATATAGGATTTTAAACTAAAGAGGAGAGGTTTAGATTAGGTATTACAAAGAAATTCTTTACTCAGAGGGTGGTGAGGCCATAACACAGGTTCCCCAGAGAAGTTGTGGATGCCCTA
Source organism: Corvus kubaryi (assembly GCF_017639235.1). Taxonomy (NCBI): domain Eukaryota; kingdom Metazoa; phylum Chordata; class Aves; order Passeriformes; family Corvidae; genus Corvus; species Corvus kubaryi. The sequence continues at coordinate 31,824,969 of NW_024581127.1, forward strand.
TCCCTGGAAGTGTCCAAGGCCAGGTTGGATGGGGCTCTGAGCAACCTTGTCTAGTGGAAGGTGTCCCTGCCCATGGCATAGGAGTTGGAAAAATATGAGATTTAAGGTCCCAAACCCAAACTATTCTATGATTTAGCCTTCTTTCTTTACACTTTATAAAGTTTTAAGTGATTGAACTACCCAGGGCTGCTCTTATCTGAGAATCTTCACACCCAGTCACTTTTCTCAAGCTCTAGTAGGCCTACTGCATCAATTTATCCCTTTCCACTGCTTCACAAAGTTTATCTTGTGAGAAGGACATGTGAGTCCTGGAAATATCGAAACCAAAGAGATTACTTTAAATTGGTCAACAAAAAAATTACAAAATAAATTAAAAATCCACAGCTTTCTTGGTATTTTTGGTGGGTTTTGATTGCAGACATCACTCCAAACAGTCGCATTATAAACTGACTTTTCATTTGTTGCAAGACATCCTTATAAAGATTTATCATGCATAGCCAAACAGGAACAAGAGATTACTAAACAACAGTTCATTTTTCAGATGCATTTTATTTGTAATACCTTCTATTGGCAGATGTTATCCCCACAAATGAATTAATGTTCCACCATAACAAAGTGGACATGGATTGATGGGAGAAATTGATTTGTGTTTGTTAATGTTCTTTTGCTGCAGCAAGCGCATTAAGTAATTAAAGTGCTAAAAGAGATCTTCCCGTCCAGACACACAATATACTGAACTCCATTAATGCAAGGACAAAGGACAACTGTTTTTTTCCTTGCATCTCAAGTGCACCGTCTGCAGCATACACACCGTATAGCTTAACTGTAACCATTAATTTAAAGTATGCAGTTCCAAAACCAGTTTATATAGCAAGGAAACTCTAAAGGATTAAGTGTCAAAAAAAGAGTAATTATTTTGTGTTGCCAGTATAAGCCATCTTAAAAGGATCTGATCAAGAGATTGTGTGCAGTTTTCCATTCTGAAAATTAGACTTCGGGATATTTTAAGTTGAATACAAAGATATCTGAAAAATGAAAGTCAGAACAAACCTTTCCCAGACACAATTATATTTTCTACTATCACAGCATCTGAGCATCTGTAACTGTACCCTATAAGGAACAATCTTATAAGATATTATTACTACTCCCATGTTTGTAGATAATAGTTGATGAGCTAAAAGATCATTCAAGCCCACCTCAAGTAATTTCCCAAACTCACTACTCATTCCAACAAATAGCAACAGTTAGATATTTTATTTCAGCTTGGAAATGTTACGTTAAAATGCCTTGCAAAATTACCTTACAAAAGTGCAATGAAGTGTATGAACAGTATGGCCAAGGGACAGGATTGTTTCAAATGTGGGACAGGCAAGTAGAGCTGAACCACATCTCCTGACATGAGGCAGTGCCTCCTCTGTGAAAATAATGTGCATCAAGTAGATAACAGTGAGAGAAAATACTGGTGTGGGTTTTTTTTCTTCATCTAACATTACTGAGGGCTGCTCAGATGTTAGTGATGAGTATCATATAAAAATCTCATACAGAATGGGACTTAAAATAAAACTTGTCACCTGGTGTGTTTACGTGCATGTTTATGTACATGTTTGTAAATAAATAGTTTGCAGTTGAGACTTTGGTAATGTCTGTGCTTTGTATGCCCATCCTTCCCCTTTCTTTTAAGACCATATTTTCTGGAGTGAGGCATTTTGACAAGAAAGTCTTGTACTATTTACAATTAATCCTTGAATGCTCACAGTTGCTTTGAAAACCATGGCAGGTTGTACTCCAAAGCTCCAAAAATAATTAAATACATAACAGTTTAAAAAATATATATTTAAAAAATACTAACTTCTGGTTCCATTCACTTATTAAACAATTCATTGTTGTTAATCAGCGATAGAGGAGTGGAAAGTAAGCGTGTTCTTTGCAAGCCCTTATTAAAAAAACAAAAAACAAACAACAAACTGGGCTAAATATTGCATTTGGCTGGCCAAAAATTAAACCTTTGCCCCTTAATATCTACATACGATCTCCTCTGAGCAAATATCACCTCTGTTCAAGTGACATTTACATTGCTGCTTTGATGATTTTCTGAGTGAATTATGTCAGAAAGTAGCTTTGATCTCACCTCACATGATTTATATTTATACACAGCTATATCTGAGATGTTGACTAGAGTTCCTAAGTCAGAGAGTTGCAGATGGACCCATGTCTGATGCTTGGAATCACTCACCTCTCTGTTTATGTAAGTGTAAGGAAGCCTAAGCCCTCAGGCTTGTGAAAGGATTTACGTGTATGTGCTGCAAGATGTTATTACTTATGAACAAGTGAAGTGACACAGTTTTAAAGCACTGATCTTAACTAGAACTAGCCAGAAACATGGCATCGGCATAGACTGTGTCAGGGCAATTATTCTAAACAAGAGAGAGTGCCAGAAATTAGTGAATGAGAAGGTCTGGTAATAAAATATGAAATGCTTCAAAAAATCCACTGTGTTCCTGTGTGCAATTTTTCAGAGAATGAGAATTTGTTCTCCAAATTTTCATGTGAGGGTGATTCTGGTATTTCTAGGTCTTCTGGCACTTTTCCTCCCTAAAGCACTCTGCAAACAGCAACTAATAGAGGCAGCTGAAGTTATCTGTATTTGGAATGTGTTATCACATTGTTACATAGGTGGGTTGGAACTAGATGGTGTTTAAGGTCCCTTCCAACCCAAACCATTCTGTGGCTCTGTGACACACAGTGTGCATATCCCTAGGGAAAGCACGGAGTGATCACCAGCAGCAAATCTTGTCTTTAAATACAGGACAAGCTGTTGGGACAACAACTAGACCTGGTCCTTGCAAGGGAAAAAGTAATTCGATTATACTTAAGCTCTGTAATTTACTGCCCAGAGTCTGGAGAACCTCTATCCTTGGAAGTTTTCAAGACTGGACTGGACATGCCCTTGAGTAACGTGGTCTGAATTCAATAATTGGTCCTGCTTTAAGTAGGTATTGGGCTTAAGATCAGGCAAATTCCCTTCCAGCATGAACGATTCCCTGGCTCTAGGGTGAGTGTGGCCATAGTGTTCCTCAGCACAGAAACAACAAAGAAGCTGTGCAGCTTCTTTCTGCACTCAGTTTCAACCCATGCAGCAAACACTGTTTTAGTGATTTATCATCAGCATGGTGGTCTCCAGTAACTCCCCTGGCTGTTTAGCTTACAGAACAAAACAGGTTGACTTGATTATCATTAAAATGTGATTTTAGCTGAGAAATGCAGTTTGCTAATAAAATTAGGTTCTGCTTTTCAGCTGTATGGAATGCTCCATGCCTTAAGTCTTGATGTCACTGTGTCCAGTTCCTCAACAAGTGTGTCACATCCTGAGGAGCTCAATTTTCAATACTGCACTTAATGACACAATGATTCTAAGAATTTATGGGGCTTGTGTCATCAATTCATTAAGGAGATAGACTCAGAGATCCAAGTGCATCAATGAAGATCACAGTTACTTCTAAAACACCTATGAATTAAGAGCAACCACTTTTTGTATAAAGTGTATTGGTTCAAGTAGAAATTCACCTCAAAGACATGCATTTAGTCCATTAAATTAATACATTTGCTTAGCAGAACTTAAGGGGGATCAAAGCCGCTCTGTGATACTCTAGGGAATGATACTTTAAATTTAAGGTCTCTGCTTATAGAAATATTTTTATTTTATGAATTTGATTCATAAAAATAGGAAAGGCAGTGCCAAATTATACATCAAGAGCTTTGAAGAAAATCTTGTAATAGTCAATTTTTAATGTTATAGATGATAGAATGAGCTGTCTTCCAGGCTAATGGCTGATGAGCATTAAAAGCTGGCTAAATCCCAAAAGTTTCATTTTGGTTTTTTCTTCTCTTGTTAACTCTAATGTTTTGCCCAAGACTTTAATCTGACATCACAGCTTGCATTTTATTTCCTAGGAGAGTGGATCCCATCTGTTTGCATGACATTCCTCTTGGCTAGCACTGTCTATATGATGTATTTTAACGTTTGTCTTCCAGGAGCAAGCAGAATGCCTTCTCTGTCTGTATCCTTACCTTTGATTTATGGATTTTCCCAGTGTGTACAAAGCTTTCCACCTGGATGCCAGAGTATCTATACCAAACTGTTCTCTCTGTAAGCATCACCACCTTTTATCTTTGGATCAGAAATTGCTTTGCAACATTTACTGATCCTTAAAAATGTCTTTCTTAAGTCCCAGTTGTTTATTTTCTGCAGGTGGGGAAAACCTAAGACAACTCTACCAAGACCAGGATCAGAAAGACAGTTAGGAAGTAAATGTATTGATTCACTAGAATATACTTCTTTTTTTTCCTCTGATGTGCCCATGAGCAGAGGTGAATTTGCTGAATGTTGTGCAGTGTGTAGTTTTAAGTAAGTTGTTTTAATGACTAGTTATCATTCTAGTGTTCATGACCAAGAAAGTAACAGTTGCTATCCCATGTGTGAAGGGTGGCTGAAGTAAACTGAGCACATTCTTTCTCAACATATGACTCAGTCAACTCGTGTTGTGTTACATGGGTGCCAAATGAGAGCAGAACAAGTGGTGAAGCTGGACCATATGGGTTGAGGAGTGGCAAGACGACATTTGGAGTTCTCAGAAGCTCTCAAATTACTGCAACATTTCTGGGCTCTCCAACATGTGTTTGTTCGAAATTACTGTGTTGTCCAGAATTTTCCCTCAGACGTTGCACATGCGTGGTTTTAGCTCTGTATTAATGATTGCTGGGAAATTTATGTGGAAAACAATCATGAACTAGCATGTAAAGCATTATCTCAAGGCCTTGAATAGTATCCATCCAGGCCCCTTATTTCTGAATTTGTACTAATTCTGTGGTATTGCCTTGGTTAGCCATCCTCTTAGGAGAGTTGGAGCTGGCCTTTAGCTCTGTTGTCTATAGGTGACCAAGTGACACAGAACCTGATGTATCTAGGGTCAGGTAAGCCTGAGTATTGCTTATTTGAAGGTGAAATCTGTTTTCCAGACACAAGAATACCTTACTTTCCACAGACTAATCAATTACCAGTCAATGGAGTTTGCCGACATGCTGCTCTTCACCTGCAGAGCAGTCTCACCTCTTAGGCTCCACTCCATTTAGTTCAATGTTTCCTCCCTACCACTGGCACAGGAAATCCCAGCTCTCTTCAGCAGACACAGGGTGCCTAGAAATTAAAGACAGCTATACTCATTAGCCAAATGAGAAAATTGTCCTCACCAGCTGTCATGACAATAACCCATCATCCATGATTCTCCTGAAGTTGCCACTTGGTACACTTCAGGACATTGATGTTTAGCTTCCTGCACGCCTGCACTTCAGCTACTTTCATGACTTTAGATTTGTGCTAAACTAAGTCCAGTCTTGTCATTTCAGTGCAGTAGGTTCTCAGCTATCACTGCATGACCATGTGGAGTACCTGTCTTCTTACTCCTGAGGGGTTTTATGCATTTTTTTCTTTTTTTTTTTTTTGACAATATTGGATGCTGCATTAAAGTGAAGGTGATATGTCATCGTGGCAAGAAAAAAGTCAGTTCTGTCAAAGCATCTGTTCCAAGGGACAGCACTTATTATTCCAAAAAGGCATCACTTCTATCACTTCACTATGCTTATAAGCCCTCTTCCTTTTATTTCCCCCCCTTTTTTTTTTCTTCATTTTTATTAAAGAGAATTCATGCATCATAAATGAACTAGGTAAGTATTTTCAAAATGACATAGATTTACAGTCCAAAAGTGAGTTGTATTTCATTACATGTGAGAAATCTGAAGAAATGCATATTTTTATTAACAAAATAACAAGACTTACTTCTGTTCTACACTTTCAAATTATATTTTATATATATATAAATATATTCTGACACTGTACCTCAAAGACTCTGGGAAATAAGGGAAATAAGGGCTGAACCTCTGAATACAATGTGTATTTTTCAGGTACCCATCTGACAAAAAAGGCACGGATGGACTGCTGAACCCCAGTTTGCTGGGAAAAGGAGCTGCTGCATTTTGTCTCTAAAGGAGTGACTTCGTGGCTAAGTACACTGAAGCCCTGTTGTCCATCTAGTAGTTAACAGGGATGTTTTGCCACATAAAAGCTTAGTCTGTTAAGTCAGAAGATCTTGTTTCCAGCAGCTCTGAATGCTAATGATCCTTGGTCTGATCCTTGTAGGGTTTTGTAAGCTCTGAGACCACTAATCCTTTCTTCAGGGCAATGGAGCATTACTTTTAGAAGAAACTGGACTTCATTTTTCCACTCATTTTTAATCACCACCACCCCTCATGCACATAAACCATCAGTGTAAGTGTTACACGCTTACAAATTGCAGCCTGGAATTTGAGGATTGAGAAGACTGATAAGCAGTTGATTCAGCACTGTGATCGGTAACCAGTGACTTACATTGGTCCTAGTTTCATAATGCATCATTGCCAGAATCCTACCACTAGTCAGTTACTATTTCACCTTCTTTTTCCTCTATTTCCTCACAAACTCCAAATATTACTCAGCCTCTGAATGCAGTAGCTGTGGGGTTCATTTTTTTTCCTCAGTCAAATAGATTTTGAAAAGCTTTAAGAAAAAAAGGTGCAGAAGGATTGCTTCTGACAGAACCAGACAAATCAATTAATTGATCTCTGGCAGTCAAGGATAATTTTATTTCCTACTCTATTAGGGAAAATCAGAATCAGTTAGCTAATTTCACTAGAGAAAATGTCACCAGTTATTAAGCAGCACATGATGGAAAGAATTAAAGACAGAAAACTCAAAAATGTTTTTCCTTCCAGAAATTGCATTACTTATTACTCAACCTTTAGAACTCTGGCATCAAGCAGCATTGCAAATCCTTTGGTTTGACCAAAGAAAAGGTTTTCTTCCCCTATAGCAGCACCCACAGCATTTAACCTTTGATGTCTATAAATACTGACATGGTTATATTTGTGCTCCAGAAGATAAATTTACCAGTAACTGACTGTTACAAACTACCTGCACATAATTTCCTGACTGTTCCTGATATATATTTGCCAAAATCATATAACCATGATGAATATTCACAAAAAAAAAAAATCCTGATTTTTGTATAAGTCTCTTTTCAGTACTAACTATTCATACAGGCAAAAAACCATGATTAAAATATCACAGGTTGTTGTTAAAAAAGTTAAAGGAGCTACTGTTTCTCATGGGGGGGTAGAGGTGGCAACTGGCTGTGCATGCATACAGATTTCAAAATAGCATCCAGTAAAATCAAAAATAGAACAGGGCCATTACCAGCAGCCTAACATTTTAAAGCACTTTGACTTTGTGACTTATGGACAGCAGATCATGTCCTTAATCAAGCTTGATTATTACTTATCACCTAATGGTTCCAGAAGGGCTGATTTACCCAGGATTTTCTTCCTAAATCACATTGAGTTATTAATTCCTTTATTTGAACGGAGTGCTCTTCTTGAAAAGACTCACAGTTGGCACAGCCACACTGTCCCAAAGGGTAATGCCCTCAGAAGGACAGTTAGCCAAGACTAAGCATTTTGGGAAATACTGCCCTTATTTCTGCAATTACCTAGTTCCAAACCAGAAATTTCAACCTTGTCAGTTAGGCATACAGGAGCAGGACTATTCTGTATTTCTGGAGATACATATTCAGGATTTTTATTATTATTTTTTATTTTGTTTTTGTACCAAAATATTAAGAGGAAAAGTAGATTATATAAATTATTATTAATACTCTTCATTTTTGTTCCTGCTTTTGAGGTTAAAAAAACACAGAATGTTGGGTTCCCACAGAAATTAAGATGAATTTCAATTTCTCTGCTTTTCTGATAGACAACCCTTCATAAATCACCTTTCTGACCTTCAGCAGCACAGAATGGTATTGACCCAATTTACAAGTCACTCAGAGAAGAAAAATTTTAGTTAAGTAGAAAATACACATCATTCTTAATTCTACCACACTCTCCCCTGTAGAGACTATGTAAATCCAAGATATCCCAGATGCCTATAGTCAATATCAACAACGGCAATATAAAAATGGCAAAATAAAAAGAGTGCCCAAGTTAAAATGAAATTTGGCAAGCTCTCCTACTCTTTCTCTTCACATATTCATGCTATAGTGAAAGGGCCTGCTAAGCAGATGAAGTCAGCTGGAGGATAGTGACCAGAAATATGAGACACACAGATTTTGCTGGAAATGTAAAGGTTAAAATGATGGAAGGAAAGCAAACGTAATATTGTGCAGGATACATAGAAAGAAAAACGACTGCAAACAAATTAATGCAGTATAACCTATAGCATCATGTGTTTAGAATATTAATCAGTAAAGCAAGGTAAGTACCAGTGGGGAAAAAAGCAAAGATAATTAGGAACTCATTAATGTGACAGCTGAATATATTATCTGTGTTAGTGCTAGGCTTACCCCCCCACACCAGAGATTTGATCTGACTGTCAAAGCCAAGGAAAGCATTTTACAGAAATGATTGAATGCAAAATCAGACCAATACAAGAAAAAACAGACAGGTCATCACACTGGAACATGGAAAGATTCCTGGCTAACCTCCGAATATCCTCTTGTCTAAGTCCAAAAGATCAGCCCACAGATGGGTGTGGATTTCAGTTGTGAGGAAGATCAAAGACATTACAATTATCACCACAAGTCAAGGAAAAAAAAAAATCTATAGCTAGGGCTGTCTTCTGTTATCATAAGGACCACAATGGTCATGAGATTTTTTTTTTTTATAGCTTGGTTAAACCCAGCAGGTCAAGCATAGAGAATTTTTTTCAGTTTGACATCAGTATTTGACAGAGTTAGAATACTTTCTAACATAAAGTTGGTGGCTATTCTCTTGGAGAGAGCAACAGAATGACAGATGCCAGCTGTTAAAACCAAATAGAGCTGTGTTTCCTTCATTCAAGTTCCCAGCATTTTTCCCACACAGTTCATCAAAGTAAATCAAATGACAAAATTCCTCTGTACTGACAGAAACAGCTCTACCTAATCCATCCCAACATCTGAAACAATTCCCTGTTTTTCGTGAAGCAAATGGTGCTTGAGATAGACAAATCAGCTGTGAACCATCCCTGTGCCAAGCTAAGGCTTGAAAGAGAATATGTAGTGTTCTGTAAACATCAGTTGTGATAGGCGAAAGAAAATAATATTCCTCTAGACCCACTATTTTCCATTAGGTATATTCTTTTGACCTATTTGAGTGTCCTGGCCTCCCCCAAAAGTGCTTCTTTATCTGATTTTTCTTCACTGAAGAACATCTGTGGGGTGCAATATGCAAGAAGAGCAACAACTCACATCTGGTCAGGCTTCTTCACAGCCAGGCTTCTTCACAGCCAACAGGTTGTCATAAAAACTACTAGGAAGAGTGGTGCAAAAAGAATAGAGGCAAAAGTTTGATGGGCTCTTCTAATTTATGGGGATGTGAAAACTCAGTGTGGCCACCAGAGGCAGAGCTTTAGACAAACATAAGTATTCATTTTCCCTTCTGAAATGGTGGGATTCAGCTAAATTTCATTAAAAGAATATAGTCATTAGATTTATGGCCCTAAAATGAAAATGTTTGCATTATAATTCAATGCAGTGATCATTTACCACAGAGACTGAAAACCACTCCAGAAGCATTTAAAGCAGCCATTGTACTTATATCTGAACAGGAGCTTAAAATAATTTGGAGCATTACAACATTGTACTGCAAAAATAAGTCAGTCAGTCTGAGTTTATAGCGAAAGTAATGTACATTGATCTTCCTTGACAGCAATGAAAGCCCAATGACATCCTTCTCTGCCCTGGGAATTGCATGAAATATAACTGCATTTGGCAGAAAAGAACCTGTTTTGCAATTTAACTCTTCTCTGTAAGCTTCTCCTCTGTTGTCAGCTGCAGATTAATGGAAACATCAACTCACCCCCTCTGGAAGAGGTCCACATTATGGAATTTGTGAAGCTCCACAGAAAACTCGACCGTTCCCTGAACCTCAGACATGGTTTTTTCAGGTCATCACCTAAATAACACATATATAAAGACATTATAAGCTTTCGAAGTGTTTTGCTTAACAAATCCATGAACGGATTATTTCATTTTAGTCATCATCTTGGGGTTCATGCAAAGCTTGAAATCAACTGATATCAATTGGAATCTTTCCAATGACATCATTTGGCTCCATCTTCAGGAAAACTCGCTAAAAGCCAGATCAAAGCAGTAATTAAGAGAGGTAAAAAGTCTAATTAAGCCTGAGGACAGAATGATAATATTATGAAAAGTATAAGAAGCAAAAAGTAAATAACATATTATGTGCAAGAATCTCAAAGCAAATTTTAATTAACTCGCTGCTCTTATATGGGAAATTGATTTTTTTTTTTTAATCTCATTTTATGAAATGGCAGATTTCCAGGGTCAGCACAGCTCATTTCTGTAAAAGCACAGGCCAAAAAGACAAGAACCACAGATAGATGAGAGCAGAATTCAGATTTCTCTTGCTTTTGACCCCTTCTATGACTTAAATAAAGTCCCAGAAGGGAAGCTTCTGAGGGAATATGAATATTTTTAAAATTAATGAATGAAAGATACTCTTTTAAAGAAAATGCTGACAGTCATGGCACCTAATAGACCACAACAGTCAGATCAAGATTTTGAAGCATTACAGCCATTTACATCTAACATCTCATGTGCTTATTGAATCACAGAATAATTCAGGTTGGGAGGGACCTCAGGAGGTCATGCCTCACTCAAGGAAGTAAGTTTCCAAACCAGCCCTATTTAATACAAAAGTGTAGAGCCTTAACATTTCCCTAATTATAGCAGAGGCAAGCCAAGGACTTTTACAGCTTTTGGACAGATTTTCAATTATTTTTTGCCCTTCTTCTCCTGTTTTCCCCCCTGCAAGTGTACTTCTGGCAATCTGCCAAGCTGCTTGGAAATTTTCTGTAGGATCAATGAGAGGATAAAGATTAAATTTTTTCCATTAATGTATTCATAAGCAACATTTTAGTTGTTGTTTGACAGCAGCCAAGTGCAGTCTCTGAGGAAGACCCATGTCAGGGCTCTTAACAATTCCCCCTCCTGAGACATACAGGGCTTTAAGGGGACATGTAGCTCAGATGCAAAGCGAAAAATTTCTATAGAGGTGCTAATCAATAATTTTCATGGCACTCATAGATTCGATCACGTCCTTTAATGAAGCAGGAGTGAAGAGGATTTTGATACATGAAGTCCTCAGATAAGCATTAGGCTTTAGCTTTCTCAAGGCTTGCTTCTGATTAGTAATTTTCCAACTGACTGGTTTATTACACTGATTATTTTAAACTAAGTTTTTTTCTGGCTATCCTCTCAAGCGCTACAGTTTTTCAAAAAGACCCCATTCCAATCCCATTAAAAGGTTATTAATTTTTCATTCACCATCCTCAAACTTTGGAATGACAAGAATGTGATGTAAAGTATATGTAATGTATTTCTGTAACTGTGAGAAACAAAAAGAGAATTGCTAAGTGATGCATCTGATACGCCTCCAAGGTAAGGAATTCTACATTAGCTTGTGTCAGTCCATGATTTGGGTGTGCTGAAGGTATATTCAAACTCTATTACTTGTCACAGAAACACTGAATCAACTAGTCTGGAAAAGAGCCTTGAGATCATCAAGTCCAACCTATGACCAAACATCCCCTTGTAAACCAGATCGTGGCACTGAGTGCTGCATCCAGTCTTTGCCTAAACACCTCCAGGGACAGTGACTCCACCACTTCTCTGGGCAGCCCATTCCAATGCCCCATCACTCTTTCTGTGAAGAACTTCTTCCTAATATCCAGCCTAAACCTCCCCTGGTGCAGCTTAAGGCTGTGTCCGCTTGTCCTGCTGCTGCTGCCTGGAGAAGAGGCCGACCCCCATCTGCTACACCCTCCTTTCAGGGAGTTGTAGAGCGATAAAGTCTCACCTGAGCCTCCTCTTCTCCAGGATAAACATCTCCAGCTCCCTCAGCTACTCCTCATCAGGCTTGTGTTCCAGGCACTTCACCAGCTCTGTTGCCCTTCTCTGGACCTACTCCAGCATCTCAACATCCTTCCTAAATTGAGGAGCCCAGAACAGGACACAGGACTCAAAGTACGGCCTAAGCAGTGCTGAGTCCAGGGGAAGAAAAGTAATACTTTTTGTTTTCTTTGTCCCCCATTTCAACAGGAATGAAACTATTACTTTGTCCTTTTGCTTTTCTGCACAGATTAGGAAGTTGTATGTAGTTTATAAGTCATGAATATCACATATCCACCAGGTTACGTGTGAGTCTGTGTGTGTGTGTGATAGTCTTGCCTGAGTCAAAAAGCAGACTGTGTGGGAAGCTATCAGGAAACCATGCAAACCACAAAGCAATACTCTGACAAGGTATTTAGTCTTGAGGAGAGTGCTAATTAAAATAATTGCCTTTGGCAATATATTTGCATGTTGGGCTGAGGCATATTTCCCTAAACCAAAAGCTCGGGATCAAAGGAAACTCCATGCTTTTGAAGACACCAGCTTAAAAAGGAGAGGTGTGAATCGATGGCCAGATAGTTCAGACCAGTACCAGTACTGCCAAAGATAGAAACAATGACATGAAGTTAAGATTAACTAAGGTATAAGAAAAATTAAATACATGGCAATACACACATAGGTCTTCACTGTATTTGCACTATATTTTTCAAGCTTTACACCTCTTCAAAACAAATCTAGAAGAGTTATCCTGGAAACAAAAAACAACAAGCAAACAAAAAATCTGGTTCTGTAATTTTATTTCCCTCACTGATCACCAGAATTAAAGTGTAAGCACCTGCTGCACCAGTTTGAACTTCCATCCACCCCACCCACAGATCAGATCACACAGATCTACACCCCCAGCACTAGAGCTGGGTACTTCAGGGAACACCTCACAAGTACTCAAAGGGGCCTCTAGTGCACCTTATTTTCATGGCACTTAGCAAAGTTCAAAGAATCCTGCTTAGACACATGCTACCACTCTTCAATGCAAGAAACTATGAAATTTGACAAAACAGCTGCAGGCAACACTGGATCAGGAAAATATTAAGCCATTAAAATGATGCACTAATTTTTAACTTCTGTACCAGGTCCCTGCTTAAAGGAACCTTATCATAACCCTCCAAAATCCAGGGCTCATGAAGGACCTCTGCTCAACCTTTGTGTGGGACAACCTTGGGTTATAAATAGAGGAATAGTTGGTAAAAATAATATTGAAGGTTGCCATGACATCAGCATTGTAAACACAATAGGGAATGCTGCCAGTATTGAAGTATCATCAGTTATCTAATAAGCAGTTTAAAGAAAAATACGGAGGTCATTCTTGGGAAGGCTTTAGTACATTTGTATTTCCAAAATATCTGTTTTTATATCAAACTCCTTGCATTTTTCAGAAGAGACCTTAAGACAACACTAATAAATATGAATGCAAAGCTAATAAAGCAACATGGGAAGTGTTTTGGCCATATGCTCCTGCAAAAGCAGTGCCCATGGTCACACTCGGCACTCTGAATCACTGGATTGCTTCAGATGGTGCTGCTGTTGACACTGGCTGTGCTGTCCTACATGCACCAGTGGCACGAGTCAGGTCACCAGTTTGACAGTTTGTCCTTCCAGCTAGAGTCGGTGTCCTAGCAAGAGACAGTCAATTTCAGTTGTCACTTGATTTAGAGCAAGGACACACTAACTGAAAATCACAATCCTTTATACAAATAAAGCCTATGAAAATCTATATGTTTAAAGACGGGAGACTCTCTCACTTGCATTTTTAAAGAAAGGCTGGATTTTACTCCCCACATCTCCGTTGCTGTCAGTGGAGATACCTTCTGCACTGGAGACTGCTCAAGAAATTATACTGGCTAAACGCAACCTTTTTGACTTACAATATTTTTACTTAATGACATTTTAAGGATCCAGTCAACTGATCAAGCCCTCTGCCAGGAATTGATTAGTTGATTATGTACCACACACACCACTGTTAAACACCTGGAAGATAAAAATTAATCTGACAATTCCCCACTGAAATAGAAATCACTGCCACCCCAAAAGAAGAGAGATAAGGAAGGTGAGATGGGAAGAGAGCACATTGGATAGAAGGACAGGACACTACATAATCTAAAAGTCCATGAACCTTCTAGCATTTGCACAATTACATCCAAGCAAAAAATAAACCGTTTTTTTAAACATAAACCACTTTTTTTTTTAATGTTTCCACCATCCTTAACCATTCCCATTTCAGAAACTAGGCTTAAAAAACACAAAAAAAAAAAAATAAGAAACACCAAGGACAAAAGAATGAAATGCCATGTGACCAAGGGCAATGACTCATGAACCTAGAAGCATTCATTTAGGAGAATACAGCTACCTCTTGAGAAACACAGCACATACTATCTGCAGGATACCACCACTGTCCTTACTGGTTTTAAAGCATCTTTTATTTTATTGCAATTTTTTTCAGAAGCTGGCATTGTTTCAAGCTAGGCCCTTATATCCATTTATTTATTTCTTTATTAAGAATTCCTTGATTAGGTGCATAAAATCAAAGTGAGATAACTCCTCTCCACTAATGCCTTAACCCACTGTATTTCTAAGTAAGAAAAGTAAGAGGAACAAAATACAAGGAGGACAGTAAACAGACACAAATATGTTCTGAGATGAAAGGATTAGAAGAAGAAAGCTCATTAGACCAAATCTCTTTTTCATTGTTGTTTTCTTTTTTAATTGCTCACCTCATGCAGCTGAACTGGATCCCCGTTCTTACGACAGTGACTGCATCTCAGTAGCCTTGTCTGAGCATACATTAATTTCCTGAGACAAAGCAGTCACAAATGTCAGTAAGTCCTTTCACTACGACACTGTCATTAGCTGTTCTCCACTTTACAGAACCTGTCAGTTTTTCCTGCCAGCACATCAGCAAAATGAGAGAGGTGAGGTCTTCACCTTCAAGGTGATTTCAAAAGTTAGCACCTCATTTTGTTAAAATATATCAAGCCAGTATTTATCTTCTAAGATTTTGGGTGGCAGTAAGATATTTCCTTTACACCTTAAAAGGAGCCAATCTAAGTACAACACTAAAGATACAAAAAGTGACAAGGCTTGTCAATGGCATCAATAGTCAAGTCCACCACTTGATCACAAGTCCATTTGTATTTTACCTCTCTTCCTAAATGTCCTGATGTGTCATAGACTCACTGAGCTATAAATAGCTCACCCATATGTTCCAAATCCAGATCCACCTGAGCCACTTCAATTCTAGCAGCCTGGTCCACCCACCCATTGTTTTCAAGTTCTTTAGTGTAACAAGTCTTGGGTACGTGAGCATGTACCCTCTGGTTAGTCCATGATCACATCCACATTTCCATTGCTCAGGATTTCCAATCTGAGCCTGTTGCATCATCAGTGCAACCCACTTTCTCCATGTAGCATCAGCTGCATGATGCCTGGAGGGCACCCTCTCTGTGAACATCCAGCTGACCCCAGATAACAGATACCAAAAGAAGCTGTGCTTTAGTACCAACTGCCTCTGAAGAGGCTCAAATTCCTTCATATGTTGCTAATATTTCTTTCTCAGTTGGAGTGTAATAGGCTTCAGATCCCCCATATCCCCCATTTCTAAACCCTAGAGGCCAGCCTAGAGTCTCTCCAGGCTCTTTTGGCCAGATGTTCCAGATTGAGCCATTATCCCTGTCTGGGGCATAAAGCACATTTTTTACAACTTCCCATGTCTGGACTGGTCTACAATATCACCCATTTAGTTTGTTCAAATATTTGCTGCTGCTCAGCACCACTTTTAAAGTCTTTATTCTTCCAGGTCACTCAATAGAGAGGGAGACTATAACCGGTAGAGATCAGATTATAACCTGGAACACACATTCTCCAAAAAACCATGACACCTAAGAAATCTTGTGTTTCTGTTTTCTTAGTTGTTATTTTGTTGATCACACCCCTTGAGATATGATCACATCTACCTTGCCATTTTAGTCCTAAAAATTGAATTTTCTGTGCAGGTCCATTTACTGTACTTTGTTTTGTAGCAGAAACAGCTTTCAAAATAATTTGGATTATTCTTTTCTTCTTAAACCCTTTCTTCTGTTGTGTTGCCTCACAAAATGATGTCACCAATGTACTGCAGGTGTCGGGAACATACACCTTGTTCCAGTGCAGTCTGTATCAATCCACAACAAATGGTAGGAGTATGTTTCCATCCTTGGGGCAGTCAAGTCCAGGTGTACTGGATATGCCTCCATGTGAAACAAACTGTGTCCTCCACCAAGGAGTCTCAGTTGTCATATTCTCTGAGTTTTCTGACCTGTTCATCAATAGTTGGTGCCTTTCCAGCTCATTGTCATCTGGCTGTGGGTGTATGATGTCAGTACATCTCGTGAAAATTTCACACATGGACTGTGTGCACCAGATTTCACCCTGGTCTCTGGATGTCAGATCATTATAGATCACCAATGAGCACAGCTGATTTCCTCAGATCCTGGATGTCTCCCTCCATGTGTGTCCATTTCCTTTGAGACTTTGCAAGGCTTTCCTTGAGGAAAACTGTTCCTGCCAAAGTCTGAGACTCCTTATTGTAAAAGAGCTTAGGTGGATCGATGCCGTGTTTGTTCCTACTGGGTTCCTTGTGGACCGCTGAGGCGGCGCTCTGCCAGTACCCACACGTGCACACAACCTCACCTTTGCAGGTGGTCGCGAACAGCCGCTCACACACACAGTCTGTGCACGAACTGGAGACAGAGAGGCGAGAGGGGTTCTCTGTGTGCAATTCCGAGGTGTTTAATGGCAACACACCCGAAGGGAACAGAGGCAAGAAGAACCGCCAAACTGAAAGCCTGCGCCAGTTTTATCCCGAAAACTCCCAAAGGCAGGCAGAGCATCCAAAACCTATAGTCTGAGGGCTAGGGGGCAGAGGCAAGGTTGAATGACATAACAGGGCCCAATGGGAAAAGGGATGGGAGGGGGAAAGGGCCACTGACCAGCAGAATCCAGACAAAGGGTGAACACAGTGTTATAAGGAGAGACCACTTTTAGGGCAACTTGAGGGGTGTAAAGTGGACTTAGCCACCACAACAACTCCTGCCTTTTTTCCAGTTCATACATCAATGGCTTTATCCTTAGAAAGAGATCCTAGCTGTCAGGCTTCCTTACCTGGTAACTTCTGACCACTGGCCCCAATATCTCAGCACTGGAGCAAGCAGCTGAGAATTAGCTCACCTGGTTCACAGCAAAAATCTTTTTACATTTCTTGCAGCTCACTTAGGCATAGGGATCCGGTGATTTCTGTCTCATTTATGATTTCAGTGTCTTCCTCCTCTGGTTCTTGTGATTGCTCTGCTGCAGAACAGGCTGCCTCTTCTGATTGGTTTTCTACTTCTCTCTCTTAGGAGAAACTTCTTCACCACTTGCTAATGTGCGTAGTGACTTCTGCTTCAATGTTTCTTTTTGTTATGGAAGCAACTGATGTAGTGTCTTGTTTAGCTATGGTGCCATTCGGTTTTCTTTCCCTCTCTGCTCCCTGAGGCTGCTCCATAATACCAACCAGTGTTTGGCAGATAGCGGCCAGGGCCCAGTACAGAGCAGAAAATTGTGTCTCTTTGGAAGAGGCACAGGAGTGTTTTCAAGCATTCCACCACTTTCAGTGTCCTGAGTTGTTCAGGGGTGAAGCTCTAGATCACTGGAGGTGAGAAGTTCTCTAATGACCCACTTATATTCTTCCACATGCTGTACCATCCATGTCCTTGTGGAGCCTGGGTCACATTCCTAAATTGCATGTTTACCTTAGACAAAACTGAAGAAATTTCTAAGAAATAGCAGTATTGTAACCACCCAGGGATGTACAAGGTACTGAGAAGTTATTGTAAGGAGTAAGAAAACATCATGGAAGGTGCTGTTCTGTATGTCCTCCACAAAAAAAAAGTCCTCTCAGGAAGAAGTATAATTGTTAATTGCCTCCATAAGAGGGTACCAGAAGTACAATCATGGCTTCAGGTCAGAGTCCAGATACCAGATTAAACTCAAGATCAGTGTTTTAGTAACAAACCTCCCAGGCAAAACATCACTAATCACTACAGGGCACAGCAAACTGCAAAGCCAACACCAATCTTTAAAAGGTAATGCAAAAAAAAAAAAAAAAAAGAGCAAGGTGCAGATCACAGATACTAATATCAGTAACAGATTAATCAATATTGTGACCCACAAATGTTAACATTTCTCATATTCTCTGATCAATTGATCATCTCAAACTCTTCAAGCTCCAAAGGTGCTAAAATGAAGCGTTGTAATTCGACCCCAGCTGGCAACTAACACACAACTCCTTCACTTAGCCCCAGCAGGATGTGGGGAAGAGAACTAGAAGGGTAAAAATGAGGAAACTTGTGGGTTGAGACAAGAATGGTTTAATAATTGAAATATAATATTAGCAAAAACCAATAATAATAGTAATAAGAGTACTGAAAAGGAAAAATTAAAAACAAAAAAGAGTGAAATAAAACCCAAGAAAGAAAATTTATGCAAATTAAAAACAACTGCTCATCGCCAATCAACCAATGTCCAGCCAGCCCCTGAGCAACAGCCCCAGGACATCTTTCTCTCTAGTTTATCTGTGGAGGAGGATGAAATATAGTCTGGAATATCCCTCTAGTCAGTTGGGGTCAGCTGTCCTGGCTGTGACCCCTCCCAACTCCTTGTGCACCCCCAGCCTCCTCACTGGTGGGGTGGTATAAACGGTAGAAAAGTCCTTTACTCTGTGTAAGCTCTGCTCAGTGGTAATGAAAACATCCCTGTGTTATCAACACTGTTTCCAGCAGAAATCCAACACAGCCCCATACCAGCTACTGTGAAGAAAATTAACTCTCTCCCAGCTAAAAGCAGCACAGGATGCACTGTACATACACAGCTGGACTCAACGATCTTCAAAGTGTTTTCCAACCTAAATGATTCTATGATTTTATGATGTAAAACTCATAAGAACTCATAAAACAGCCCAAAGACTTACTTTTGGGTCAATGCATGTTTGTGATTTTCTGTTTGTTCTAATATGTGTTACAAGACTTCAGTCTCAAGTATTTGGAAACCAAGTTATTTTCCACCATGAGAAACCTTCTAATGCTCTCTTAATCATGGAAGTTTCAGGGATTGCTTTGTATGATCTCCAATCTTTACAACCACCTAACATTACCCAGCATAATTTACAGAATGAGATAGCATCGCAAATAATCCCTTGCCACTCTTTTGATAAGGTTTTTAGGTTTCCAGTCTGCTGTAATCCTTTGCATATTTTCTCCAATATGGAAGCCAAAGTAAAGATTTGTGATACAGGTAAAAACAAATACAAGGCACATAATCTTACTCAGTCACGTCTGTGTGATTTTTATCCAGTGCATAAGCATGTAGCCCGGTTTAAATTTAAGGAGATTAATTCAGTTTTTATATTCTGAAGACCTAACTCAGTTTGGATGCAAACCCTGAAAATAATCTTCTAATATTATATTAAAAAAAAAAAATTTTTGCTGTTTAATATTCTCAGGAAAATCAATATTCGAAATGTTTTCAGATGCATTAGACATATGTTCACAGAGTGCAACACAATGAATCACTTTTCCCAAGGTTCGTTGGTTGCTACCACTGAAATGTAATGAGTTAGAGACACAGAGACAAATATCAAATGATCCCTTAAAAAAAAATTACTCATAGCCCAATGAGTATTCAGAGTGGAGCAAATAAGAAAGGAACTGGGTTATTTTATGGGCTTTTTTTTTTGCATTTCCAAACTCCAGTGTGATTTGTCTTTTACCATTACAGCTGGAATTCACAAAGTACCAGCAGTACCCAGTTCACTGGAGATAGATGCCCATTCAACCTCCAGCAACAAAATTAGAGTTAAGATTAAAACCACTGGAACTCCACAGCTGAAAACTTTCACTCTAGATCAACAGCTTCAAATACACAGACCACATGGGTAACTAAAGGATCCAAAGAAAATCACTCTGGAAGACAAGCCAACAACTTATATCAATTTCTTTCATATTCTGTTTGTGAGACCAATCTACACTAGTGATTTTGTACAGGTCACCAGGTCCAAGAAGGCTGAGAAGAAAGTCTAGATTACACCTTCCATAAACTGGTCATTTCAAGGGTATTTAGATAAAGGAATAAATCTACTAAGGGAGAACCCCAAAATTACCAGGTTGTGCCAGAGGATTTTTAGGGCAGATCTGAAGAGGGCCAGAATAAATGTCAGGTGCCAGTAGGCTACTCTTATGAGATATAAAGCCTTTGAGCTATTACACAGGATTAAATATGAACACAGCTGTGCAAATTTAGGTCAGATCATTCAAAAAAAAAAAAAAAAAAGAACGAAGAGCAACCTCGATTTGTCCTCTGTTAGCACGTGCCTGTCAGGACACCAGTGCTGAGTTCAGCTCAGCACAAATCACTATCTGCTTACACCAGTTAATAGTAACCTGCTGTTGGTATTGTGCAAAAAATGAAGCAGCAGGAGAAATCCAGACAGAAGAGGAGGGAGAGCAAAACAGAAGGAAAAAGGAGATAATACAAACTTTCCCCTCCTGCACTAGCTTTCCACTGCTATGCTATTCTTCATGCCTTCCCTACCTGTTCCTTCTCTGACTTATATTCCTTCTTATGACCTTCAAAAGAAAAAGATGTTTTAAAATTTTTTCTCAACTGAGAGCTAAAATTTCAGACTCCTCAGAACATCATTGTCTTCAATCTTCAGCAGTTTTTCTGTCTTATTCCCACAGTTCACCTGAGTCTTTTTTTCTGATATTTCTGTTGCCAGTCTTAGAAACACAAAATGCATCAAAAGGTTGCAAGTTATTTGAAGCCTATTTAGGACATGCAGATAGAATTATCCATCATTCTCACATTTGACTGTGCTCCTCTTCCCAGTAAAAGGAGATATATTCTTCTCAGTCTCTGCTTTTTGTTGGTTTCATACAGGAAACTAGAGCTCTTTGGGGGACTGACTTTATGTTATTTTCATGTACTCACAGAAGAGCCCCACAATTTATTTTTGTAATTATTTTTTTAAAGTCCTACTCCAGTTCATAGCTGACTGAAATCAAAACTGCATGGACATAGGTCTGTACTAAGTCTTGGGTAGCTTATCCGAATGTTTGGCCACATACAAAACTTCAGCAACAGCTAAAGGTCAATTCTGTCTGTCTTCTGAATTCTGAATGTTACAGCAACTTGACCAAGATCCTCCCTGTAAAGAATCCTGTATCAGGTTCCGTAGGGCTGCAAAGGAGAGGTAAGAAGATGAGCGAGATGCATCCTCTTGAAAGAGATATGGGGCTGCCTGATGCATGAGTAAAGGAGCTCTCTGCTTTGGAGCACAAACTACCATGTCCATATAGACATCACCAAAGAATCCAGATAGGAAACAGAGGGCCTTGAACATCAGCCTGATGCTACAAACTAGTCACAGCTAATAAACTAGTGACAGTTATGACAGAGAAAGCCTACTGAGTTATGTGTTTTCTTGGCACTGTTCTGACTGCATTTTCATTTCTGGTCATGAAAAATTTCATGGCACTGTCTAACTGTGCTGTAAACTCAACTGTCCTTGTCAGACCTTTAATGCTTATTTTGCATTTTGCGTGATCAAATTCACTGCAGTTTCTTGGACAAGTTATAGTCTCCTTCAGATGTTCTGAGGACATTCTAAATGAGCACATACTTCACATTAATTGCACTGATTATCCTTGTTTGTGAAAAATTTAAAGCACAGGCTCTTGCCCATGAGATTCATCTCACTAGCTAGAAATGTCTTCAAATGTATGAGGTGTTCAGAGTTGCACTATAGTCAATAGGGATATAGAAAATGCCCTCAACAGGATTCGTGTGACCATTGCTGGCTTCCAAGCGAGCTGAAGGCAACTTTCTCAGGTGTAGACATATGACCCAAGTCCACATCTAGTTAGATGAATGTAATTTATAGCAAAATTCCACATATAAACGGGACTTTTAATGTGTCTATAGAATCACTCATGGAAAGGATAAGAGAGGTAGAATGTGTGTATCTCTAAATACATTTATACCTTATGTTGGACTTGATGATCTTGGAGGTCTTTCTAACATTAATGATTCTATGATTCTTATATGTGTTTAAAAAGGAAAAATAAAAAAAATAAAAAAGCAAATCCTCAAAACCT
Organism: Corvus kubaryi; assembly: GCF_017639235.1. Taxonomy (NCBI): domain Eukaryota; kingdom Metazoa; phylum Chordata; class Aves; order Passeriformes; family Corvidae; genus Corvus; species Corvus kubaryi. Next base: position 31,847,170 of record NW_024581127.1, read on the forward strand.
AATGATACAGCCTTTTTCCTTTCTTTGCCAGAAAACATTTTGCATTTTATCATACATGTAGAGACATCCAGCTGGAATTGACAGTCAGATTATCACTGGATGAAAAGATCCTCAGCACTCAGAAGATAGGAAATGTCACAGATAAGGTCGGCCACGGAGTTTCCATTATCGCCTTACTTAATGCACATGGATCATGTTACAATCAGACACTGATCAAAACCACTTCTGCCTCTTGCAGTGTTCAGGACACACAAGGTCGGGGAATTAATCTGGACATTACAGATGAGGTATTTTGGCTTTTCAGACTTCAAAAGACTTCTTATAAGGGAGATAAGAGACTGTAAAAAAGAGATGACTGCTGATCCAAGAAAATATGTGCATATTTAGCAAGTCAGGTTCTCTGTTGTCTTGTTCTCTTGATACAAGTTTTGAGCAAGTTAAAGGCTCTTAATGTGACCCTTTTTATTCAATACCATTATCTGAACTTGCTAGAAAGGAGACACTGTCAGCAGATGTTAAGATTTCATGTGGAGTCAGTGGAGCTATTGATGCTTGTAAGGAGCTATTGAATTGAGTGATTGCAGTACTGGACCAAAAGAGAACAGCACAACAAGAGGGAGGTGTCGTACCCTCACACACAGAACAAGAGCAGAAATCAGAGCACTGAAAATTTGACAAGCAGTTGTGGTTCAATTACCATCACCAGAAATGCTTAAAGGCTGGGATAGGGTGGGAAAATGTCCCTGGAAGTGTTCAAGGCCAGGTTGGATGGGGCTTGGAGCAACCTAGTCTAGTGGAAGGTCTCCCTGCCCACAGCACAGGGGTGAGATTAGATGATCTTTAAGGTCCCTTCCAATGCAAATCATTCTATAATGCTATGATTCTAAGAAGATAAGGATGTTGGTGAGGGAACTTGACACAGAGGCTTGGTCAGAGCAGCATCAGCAGAACCAGGGTGTTGGTATTACTGGAAGAGGGAATATTTGCAATACTGAAATTAATACAATATGGATTTACTTTAAGGCTCACAGAAAAAAAAAAAGTTAATTTTTTTTTTCATCACCATCCTCAGTTGTAAAATATTTAACAAATTGCACATAAACTTTGAATCAGACATTTATTACAAGGGCTATTGACTACTATAGTAAGTAAAGAAGCTCCAGACCATTTTCCATCATAGCAGCTCTTTGGATAGGCAGTAACTATTAAACTGCGATGTGATAAGGGAGGAACAGGTGCTGTTTTAGAGCAGTGTGATTTAGCTACAGGCAATAAAATATGCAGAGCCTTAATCAGAATTTTGACTTGTTTTAAGTGCATGGCGACATGTCGATATAAATAGGTTTTTCCTATAGAGCAAAAGCTAAATTAAGTGGTTTACAAACAGAGGAAAAGGCTGACTTATTTGTCATGGCACTGCTTGATCTGTGACAAAAATAGAAAGGGCCAACTGCGCCACTGCTAGACATGAAGCCAAAACAACAGGGCCTGAGGTACAGCTGCTGAATACAGTGAGGCCAGCAGAGTCTATCAAAACAACAGGAAACATATTTCTTTCTCAAATTCAGCCCAGCATCTTGGCAAACTCCTCCAAAAGGTTTTGTGCAGCAAGAACATTTGCCTCACAGAAGGGCTGTAATTTTTCCTGAAGGCCATGGCTCTTACTCCAGCTGCAGAACAGCTGTCCCTTAAGCTGGCCCTGTCATGCTACTGTTGCTCAGTCATCTCAGGGAGCTAAGGTCCCTTCTCAAATGAGTAAAGGCTGGCAGGAGTCATGGTGAGCTTTTGAGGTTCAGTTGGACATGGAGATGGATTTCCTTTTAGAGTACTGGGGGCAATGGCAACCCATTAATAGTTGAACATTCCTGATTCTCTACAGGATCTGAGTGTTAGCTTTGGTGTTGTCTTTAACACAGGTACTTGACTTGTAAAACAGTGTCTGAAGAAGAAGGTGAGATTCTAACATGATAAAGATATCCAGCTTGGGCCTTTTCCCCTGAAATAATCTTTTCTAGTGCCCAAATACTTCCAGCCAAGAAATCTTGGGCAACACAGACAGGGAGCTTTCTAGAAAGGCAGCCTCTGAGGCACCAGTACCACCATCCTGCCACGTCACCTCCATGTCCCTTGAAGCTCTGCTTTCCTGGCAGTGACTGTGCTCAGACTGGATGTCCATGGCACACTGCAGTGAGGAGGTATCTTTTCAGCTTTTTACCGGCTAGCGCTTGTAGTTCAATGCCTTAGAAAGTCTCGAGCAACCCAGAGAGGTAGCACGGGCAATCCAGCATTTCAGTAGCTCTGCAATCGGTACCTGTATCAGCTACAAAGCAAATACCACAGCAGAAGCAAAGAGGGAGAAATATAGCTCCCTGCTCGCTCAACTTCCCGCAGTTAGAAGCTTTCAAAAGAAACAGACGACAAGAGAGGCTCAGAGGAAGGCAACAGAGCCAAGAGAGGGTGGGGCCTCCCTTGATCTTCTCTTTTATTTGGAGAAGGGGAAAGGGGAGGACTGGGGGTGGGCCCAGGGTGACCGGCCAATCAGACACTGCTGCTAAAGAGTTTGAGTTACATTTGGTTTTGCCCACGCTTGCAACAAAGGAGTTCAGAGCACATGGCAGAGGCAAGTGTCTTGGGGAGGGGAAGCTCAGAACAGGCAGCAACACTGCAGGTGTACATAAACCAGCAATGAACTGCAGTTTTCTGATGTAGCTGGTAAAAGAAACTTCATGTCAACATTCATATAAGAAACCCCATCAGGCATCGAAATCTGGAGACTTTCTGAGGACAAGGCTGTACTGATATCACATCTTCATGACATTGCAGTGAAATTCTTCCTCTTAGATCCACTCCTATTTCCTTTCTAATTTTTTTGTCAGACTATTACTCCGGACAAACAAAGTGAAGAAGGGGTAACTTTATCACCTGTTTTATTGGTGTTTTGGGTTTGGGGTTTTTTAACCTCCTTTGTCAAAGCTCTGTGCCCACAGGGACACTCTATGCCTTATTGGAGAGATACTTAAAAAAACTATGAGACTTTTAATTTGGTTTTGGTCACTGCCACATAGCAGTACTGAGTGTGGTTTTGGTACTGAACTATATGGCAATGATGACTACTTTTACTGGTTTGTACAGATTAAAGTTAGTGATCTTAGAGCTCTATTTAATTCCTTTTTGGTCTAGGTAATACAGACACACAATTTCAATCAGCAGCCAGAACCAGACTGTGAACACACCAAATACTGCAATTCTGTAAAAACCCCAATACTTCCCATATAAATATTAATACTCAAATAAACATAACATGAGAAAAGATTCTAGGAAACCATCATATGAGACCTCTTCCCAAGGCAAAATATTGCAAATTTGGAAGTTGTGGAGTAATTCTCCCAGTTACTTGCCTTTCCCACACTAAAATCCTGCTTTGTCATTTCAGGAATGAAGAAAGTTTATCAGCACACTTTCTCATGTCTTTAGAACATTAGATATGCATGCAAAATACACTATATGAAGACATCAAGATATTTTAATAAAGTTCCAGAAAAAATCAGATGGAAAGGTGCAACTCTGCCTGAGAAAAATGAAATTAAACTGTTTTCTGCTAACCTTTCTACATTGTGCGAAATGAAATAATGAACCCAACACTATGAAAAATTTGCAGCCATCAAAGGTGTTATTTTGTTAATTTTGCTCCCATTTCACTAATACACTGCACATCCAGGAACAAGAATATCTTGAGGAAAATATATATCACACCAATATCTTGTACAATGCTAATTACACAATCTCACACCAAGCTGCTGAGCTAAAAACCAAACCAAAACAGCTCCTGGTGCTCCTGGCCAGGAATTCTTTAAGAACGAAACACCTAGTCAGAAGCAGAGAGATTGTCTATGAGCAGAGGAAATTTCATCACTAAAGCTGAATCTGGGACAGCATTTTGGATGAAACACTTATTCATAGAAGGAATCTTTTGCAAACAAGGCTGAGATGCAGCCCTAATTTTTAGTTTTATGCCAAACAATACTGTTCAGATTTCCACTGCCACATGGGAACTTATCAGATCATTTGCTTCTTACCAGCTTGAAATAAAATGTCATTTTGAAAATTATTGACAGCATTTCCTAATTAACTGCATTATCTATAGAGGACTAGCTTCCAAATCCCGGCATTGCTAATTTTTTGAGTTCCTGTATTTACATACCTCATAGGGAACATCCATGATCTCTTAAGAATGAAGACTTAGTTTAGGAGAGGCACTAATTAACTAATGAATGTCAGGGTCAGATAAATCATCTATATTAAAACAAGCAGAGGGCTTTTCCTGCATCTCCAGACAAGACAGTGAGGTGTGAACATGAAGTCAAGTGAATGTAGTTAACCAGAAAGCTGTAACAAAAACAGGCATGTCGACATCTAAATGAAATTCCTTGTCATGTGAATATCCCTTTTCAGAGAATGTTTACTTAGTACAAATACCTGCTCTGTTCCTGTGGGATTTTCATAGCCTAGTTCTTGGCAACAGATTAATCATTCCTCGTGTCCCACAATCAAATTCTTAACCCTCATTGGTTTTGGTTTTTGTATTAGAAATACAATCAATACAGAGAACATCAGGAGCACTTATAGAGCACTCAGTGCTACGTGCAGCCTCACAAACCCCAGCAAATGTCTCAGATTTCTTATGGCCTCATTTTACCTCTGCTGTACAGAGTCTAGCCAATTTAAAAATTCCATATGACTTTTGTGAGAGGCATAATTTTATTTCCAGAGCTCACAGTAGAAGTGATGATGGGCCTGCAGAGCTAAAAAGAGCTGAAACTACCTTCATGTTTGCAACTCACTTTGAATTTCAGACACTAGCTTGCTGTGCAAGCAAACATTTCAGATTTGATCTGAAAATCAACAAAACACGAGGAACAGAGGGCCTCCAAGGTCTTTTTATTGCCTTTTTAAAAGTAGTGGCATTTTGCCTCTCATTTTGCCCCCTGAGAATGTTTATATCTGTGTAAGATACTTTGAGAAAAGGGTAATTTAGGACATCTTGCAGACTCAAATGCCAGTGTCAAACTATTACTATTTTCACCCATAACACCAGATATGAAATTATTAAAGCTCTATTTTCAACAGCAATTAAGCAGCTAGGGAGAAATTCCAGTGCCTAAACATAGAGATCTAGTGTCATTTTATACACCCTAAGATATAAAATAAGACAATTATTCCCAGCTGTCAGTTTACCCACAATGTGGGAGAGTCCTGCTTTCTTTGGAAGCAGCAGCTAAATATCAGATGAGGCATCTTAAAGCCTCTCAAATGACAACACACATTTATGATTTGGCAACTGAGTGTTTCCTCTAAAATCTGCAAGGAAACAAAGCCTAGAAAGTGATTGAACTTAGCCTGAAACAGCCACCCAAGTGAACTAATTCAGCCTCTACTGACTGCATCTATTTCAGAGGTAATGGAACAGTTGGATGACTACGCACAGTGCCTTAACAGAATGGAAGTGCCTCAATACGGAAATTCATCCCATTCCCAAACTGAAATCTATCCCACCTATTTTAGGTACATACATTGACTATTTCTACATACGGGCTACTTGTCTACGAAAGGGGAAGAAAAACAAGTAGGCACCTTTAGAAAGAGATTCTCCTGACCCATTTCTCTACATCCATTTTACACTGCAATGAGTCACACCACTTGTTTCCACAGATTAGCAGGAGAATCTCAGTGCTTATCTCTGATGTAGCTTCTTAAGGAGAGATGAGAAATCCCACTTCTGGAAAATGGATATTGATCAAGAGGTAGATACCTGCCTCTCAGAATTACCACCAGATATCCACACCTATCTTCAAGCACTTAAGACTCATTTGGAACTCTAAGTTTTAAATTCCTAGATTACACTGCTCTCCAAAACACAGTTCAAGATAATCCCCTTGAAGGACTTGGAATTTCAAATGATATACTTATCAGACAAAAAACTATTGCTAGGAATCTAAATGCAACTTTGACCTACAGATTTTATACCTCAAGCAGAAAAATAAATAACAAGATTTAAAAATGGATTCAAGACTTTTATATAGGGATTTCATGAGGTGAATATCATACTAATCACTCTTAGAGGTCTGAATGAAATTTTTATCGTATTTATATCTTCCTAATTTCTAAGGACCGAATGGGAAAGAAAGGTAAGATTAAATAATATCAGAAAAGATCCCAGATGCAACAGGAATTATGCTATGAAGCTGAGTCCTGTCCACTTACAGGTAGAAGTTCCCTTCACCTAACTCCCAATTGCATTTTTTGCCTATAATTTTCTGATGCCACATAGTCTGTTTCAAACTAGTTTCCAGTTTTGATGCTATAAAATATCTGCTTTCTTCAGTTGATAGAAAGTAATCAGATATATGTATACTGGAGAGCACTTTGGTGCTCCTCTGGGTTAAAGAAATGTGAATTATTGTTGGAACAAAGTAGCAAAGCAGCAAGTCACATCTTCCCCAGGACTGATGGTCTGTCATTCTAGGCAAGAAAATATAGAGGCTTATTTTCTCCTACTCATGTTATCATCATCAACATCAGTTTTCAGTGCCTCGCACAAGATCCCTTTTTTGTAAAAGAAACAAAAGATTAAAATCTGAAAAAATAGTATGATATCAAGGGGAAACTCTCAACACATCTTTGGAGTTTTAATCACAATCATGAACGTGATGTATTGAAGAAACATTCATCCTGGATTTCTGATTTCATCCTCCTATTAGCAGCCAGACATCCATGAAATGTAATTCTCACACAGCACTGAAAATGGGGAAAACTGACGGAACACACAACTGTGGCAGGCACATGATTTCATTGGACCATAAATAGCAAGTTGTGAAATGTTCTGTTCTTCTGCATTTGAATAAATATCACTATGAAGCAGATGAAGACAGGAGATCCAACTATTTACACTCATGTCATGAGGAAAACGCAGTCGTGTTTCCACCCTGACAGCAGAGACAGATGATGGCAGAGCAGCTCCTGAGTGTTTCATGGTTTGTAACAGCTGAGCACCACGCAGCCTGCTAGGCAAGAAAATCAGATTTGGGCCAGGATTGACATTTCACCTGGTCTAGAATCTCACTCTGATCCTGCAAAGGAGAGTCAGTGTTGAGTGGGGCAGGGTCCTGTTGGCAGGACTCAGCTCCTGCAGGATGAACATGCTTTAGGCTGCTCCAGAACTCTTTACTTCATATTTATATGCAGAAATGGGCCATCTGTGTGTCTTCTGAGATAAAATTTTGGCAGCAAAGACAACATCACACACTGAGTAATAGCCCAGTGATTCCTGGAATATACTGACTGCAGTAAAAGTAAGGATGTTGGGTAAAATTCTGGTTATACTGGTGTCAACACAACAGCTTTGTGAATGTTAAACGTCTATTTGGGGATATCAGAAAAATGAGAAAATAGAAACCACTATATCTGTCTTCTTATTCAAAGTTGCGTCTGAGGTCAGTGTTAAGACTATCAACACTATGTACACTGGAGAGACCAGAATACTATTATTATTTTCATGATCTAGATTCTCACAGAAATTTGCTGTTGAACATCTGAAACATCAAGTGAACTTTGATACGATACCTATGAAATTTAAAAGCAGCTTCAGGATTGTAGAAATAGAATCTTTGCAGGATAAACACATTTGACATTGTACACCCTTGGCACAATGTAGACTTTCACATTTACCCCTCTTTCCAGCTGTCTCTCCCTTAGATAGAGCTACTTTCAATAACTTATGTGCTAATTGCAATTTTTTGTTTGTTTTTCAGGATAGAAAGTTTGTTTCTATTTGCATGGTCAAAGTAAGGATATACTAAGACATATGATATGATTATACTGAAACCTACTCATTGCACATAATCTTATTTCATGCCCATACTAAACCAGGGGGAAAAAAAAAGAAAAAAAGTCTCTGTCTGTAAAAGTAAAAAATAACTTCATTTCTGCATCTCACTTATGAAACATTACAAATTTGGCCATCACTAAAACTTTCTCCAAAAAAGGTTTTCCCTCTCATCCAACGCAGCAAAATGGCTATTTTCAATTTTTTTTGCATATGACTACATGTCACTATTAAGATAAGGAGATACAAATGACTCTGAAAAATTACAAAGAGTGTTCTCACGAACCTGTCAAGCCGAATGAGTTTGTGGGCTGATCCTGTACAAAGAACATTAATTATCAAACAGCATGGAACCTGAACAACATGGCATGTGGAATATTTCTCATCAGTCAGGTGTTCAGGCAGTGAATATTGGTGCAGTTTGACTGAGATCAAGGGGGTTGGTACCTGCTTATACCACTGGAGGATGTTTTCCACTATATGTTTAAAATATCTTGTCCTTCTCTGTTTTTGTATAATAAGCCATTATTTCTGCAGCCAAGGCTTCTGAAAAACATTATTTCTGTATCAGAGGGATAAAAGTACTCCTGACACATGCAGATTTAATTTAGAAAAGCATCAGAAGATTCACAGATTGAGCTGGAATTTATTATTGATCCTTTCAACTTGATGCCAATTTGGAATTGTGCTCTAAAACAATACACTTTCCTTAGTCGAATCCCTACAGCAGCACTAAGAAAAATATAAAACCACACAATTTTTAAATGAACCTCTATTTTTTAAAGTATGTTATGGATCCACCATTAGACATATAGATGAAAAAATGGGAGGGAGTTTGTATTGGTCAAGAATTTGCAAAACATGCATTTTCTTCTTTTTAGTTTGTCTTTGTCTGAAAAAAAAAAATTAATTTCTGTCTTGAGAGTACCAGGCTGCAGTTGGAGAGCAAATGTAAAAAGACCTGTGGAGACACAGTAACAATATGTAATTAATTCTTGAAACTTGACAAAACACTTTCAAATCTGAAGCAAACAAGATTTTCTTGTGAAGAAAAATTGGCATGATTTAACTTCTCTTCCATTCAGATTGATGTGAATAGAAACGTCTGCACAAAAACTAACCTTCAGTTTGTTTCTTATGGATTTTTTTTTTTTTTGGCATAAAACAATGCCCAAATTTCTTAAACATTTAAAATCCAGACGTCCAAAATTGCTTGGGTATTTATAGTCCTACTATGCTAAAATTAAGCTCAGGAATGAGTCTACTTGCTTGCTTCCTTCCACAGCATTCAGTGCCTTACCTGAGGTTTTACCATCAGAGCTCTCTTGGTACCTGCAATTCTGGATAAAATCCCACTGACATAATTTTGGCTGGGCTGAGCACCTATGTTGCCATTTCTCAGTGGAACGGGAAAGGGCAACTTCAAAACATGCAACCTTCTGATGATGTCCCTTGATTGTCCTAACTTAAAAAGCATCTTCTGGACATGCTTGGAGAACATGGAAAAGAGCAAACTGCACCAGAAATACAGTGTCTAGGAGTGCTTTCACTCCAAACCCAAAATGCTGGTTTCAAAGGCTGGAAAGGGAAAGAGGGTTTGGGGACTGAAGGAAACACCCCAAGCATCAGTGTGGAGATACATGGCTTAAACGCAGTCAACACTCGTATACTACTATATGTCCCCACCTTATGCCTTGCCTGGCAGCTCCTAAATTTAAATTCATTCTTTTGGCTCTGACAGTTTAGCAGGCCTTGTCTGTCACACTCAGCCCTCAAACAGAAGTTTGCCTGCTGGAGCACAGGCTGCAGAAGATATGTGTGCTATGGGTTTCAAACACACTTTTTTAGCAAAAAAGTCACTTTCATCAATATCTTGTCTAGTAAACAGAATTCTGAAGTGAACCACAAATACCTCCCAGCCTTACTCTCCTTGGCTGGTGGGGAAAAGCTTCCCACAGAGGGACAGAGGAGATGTGAGCATGACTGTGTCTTTAACCCTCAGACATCTCACTACAGCCATTCATCTGTCAGGAACTTCCTCATCTGAAACTCCACCACTTTAGAAGCCAAAACCAAAAATTCTTACTGGTATCCTTTATTTCTAAACTTTCTAAAATTGAGGTATTTTGAAAGAAAAACCACAAATGTGGAGAGAGTAGGACTTTCCTGGGGAGTATCATTTTTGGCAGCAGGCACAGTTAGGAAGCTGCAGCTGCAAGTTCCACTCTTTGTACACCTCATTTACGACACAGCCTTTCTCTGGAATAATCCTTTTAGTGATGTTACAGCTGTTAGGGTTGTAATTCTACAGAACCAGCATATCACAGACTCCCTCTGAAATCACCAGCCATTTCAGAGGTATAAAAGAACACATTGGATTGCAGTGGGAATTCAGTACACTAGAAAGCTTGTGAGGAAGCCTGCTTTTTAACGAGTATGTTTTCAAAGAGTCTGATTTTACAAGGCTAGTTTGTGAACTGCTGGCTAAGCAGCCAGGTGGTGCAGCTGATTCCAGATATAGCAGGTCTTAAAAATTACAACAGCACTGTATAAAAATAAGATGGGAAGAGTATAAACTCTGAAAAGGAGAAAAATTAGTTTCTATGCTTCAGATAATTTTGGAGGTTGGTTAAAAGGACTCTGGAATCTGTCAGTAGCAACTGACCATGTGTGGCCTCTTCTGAGCAAATTTATGAATGTTCATGCATAAAGACTCTCATAGAATCACAGAATTCTAGAATATCCTGACTTGGAAGGGACCCACAAGGATCGTTGTGTCCAGCTCCCAGCCTTACACAGGATAACCCTAAGAATCCCACCATGTGCCTGAGAGCATTGTCCAAATGCTTCATGAGCTCTGTCAGGCTGGTGTCACTTCCCTGGGGAGCCTGCTCAGGGCCCAACTACCCTCTGGGGGAAGAAACTTTTCCTTATTTCCAACCTAAACTTCCCATGACACAACTTCAGGCCATTCCCTTGGATTCTGTCCCTGTCACCACAGAGGAGAGATCAGTGCCTGCCCCTCCTCTTCCCCTCATGAGGAAGCTGTAGCCTGTGATGTGATGTTCCCTCAGTCTCCTCTTCTCCAGGCTGAACAAGCCAAGTGACCCCAGCCACTTCTCACTTTAGAGCATTAGTTTTGTTAACTACTGAGGATTTTGAGGGTTTTTTTTCCTCATCAACTGACACAGAAATTGTGCTTCTACAGAAAAGTTCATCTGAGCTTGACTTGACTTTTACTGAAATTAAGGACAGGTTGAACATTAAACACAGCTTGTGTTTTGACAAGAGAGCATGTCAAACCAGGTGTCAGCAGAAGGGAAAATCCTCTCTTATTCCATAAGGAAGATATGATAGAGAAGCCAATATACAGCTGGGAAGTACATACCAGGCAGAGGATGATACTACAGTGATAACAACAACAATAACAAAGTACAATAATCTTTTAGAATCTAAAGGTAAGTACCGTTCAAAGAGCCATTTAGTGGATTATCCTAAAACCCTCACTATCAGCATGTAGGTCAACTAATCCAGAGTTGGGGAAAGTCCCCAGGCACAAAAAGAAAAAGAAGTACCAAAATAAAGGGAAAGAAAAAAAAGAGAGAGTAACAGAGAGCTGTAGAGGCACAGTACATAACCACACAGGGACATGCATCACCTCTCTGCCCACAGAGCAAAACAGCTTCACCTCTGATCTTATCTGAATGACCAAAAGCAAATCTGATCTCAGAAGTGTTCTGCAGTAGGAGCATAAAGATGATAATTGAAAGTTTATTACTTAACGCTTGGCAAAGCTATTTCCCATGGCAATTTGATAAATACCTTGACTTTTCTGCCCATCATAACATCAGACATTTATTGCCTCATTTGCTATAACAAACATTCAGTTATCTCCCAACTACCCAGCTTACATTTAACAGACCATGCAGAGGGAATGTTGCCACCATAGAAAAAAGTCCAGATGAGACTGGAATTTCAGGTGGCAGGAGAGACATCAGCTTTTTGGAGAACTGCAACCCATCTTACACTAAAAAAGCTGCTGAGTTGAAGCAGAAGTCCTGCTTAAACAGGCTGGGGAAAGCAGAGGGTCTTTTCTGCTGGTGGAGTCTCTCCTCACTCTTTCCAAATTGTAGGGAGAGCAGAGACCCACATCTCCACACAATGCCATAGGGCTGCCAGAAAAAATCATCATGGGTCACCTCACTGGGACTGTTCACATTAAGTATTTATTGCTTTATTTACTGCAAGTCCTTGCTTAGGCAAGGTCATCTTAGACAGAGGGCTTTGCAATAAAAAAACTACTGGGGTGGGGGAATCCAGTCTCAGAGTAGATAATATGCCTCTAGAGCCATGGGATTTTTATGGCCAAAAGGATAAACAGAATGTGGGCTGTGACACCAGTTTGAGTTCTCTCCGCTGTGATGAATTAATGAATTGATTGCTTGGAGGCATAGAGCTGTGGAACAAGACAGGATTCTCCTCCCCTCTATGGGGCACCGGGGCCAGCATGTTCCCAGCCAGAAATGGAAAATATATATTTCAAAGCTGAGGGCATCTTGGAGATGAGATAGAAAAATATCCTGATACTTACTTGAGAATTATGGGGAAAATATTGCCATTAGCAAAGTGATCCAGCTTCAGTGAGGTTGTGTACCTCACCCACTGCAACTCACTCCAATCACCAGGTATTTGGGATCACCAGGTGTACTGTGTCACCTGCCAAGGCACAACCTGCCTTTCTTGCAGTGTCTGCACACACAGGTGGTGATTGTGAGGCAAATCTGTCCCAAGACACCTCTCAGTGACAATAAGTGACACCTGTGGCACCCTTGCAGGTAGCACCCACAGCTCTAACATCATCCACATCTGGAGAGGTTTTATCTTTTAAATGAGGAAGTGAAATGGAACAAATTCCCTAGCTGATGAAAAGAGAAATTGAATTTTCCAACAGAAAGCAGATAAAACTCATAAAATCGTCATGGTTGAAAAAGACCTCCAAGATCGTCATGTGCAGCCTTCAACCAAGTACCACCATACCCACTAAACCATATTGCAAAGTTCCAGGTCTACTCATTCTTTCCACACTACCCAAGATGATGACTCCACCTCTTCCCTGGGTATCCTGTTCCAATGTTTAACAACTCTTTCAGTGAAAAAATTTTTTCTAATATCCAAACTGAACCTCCCCTGGTACAACGTGAGATCATTTCCCTTTGTCCTATCTCTAGTTGCATGTGAGAAGAGAAAAAAACATACATGGAAGATGATTGCAGTGGAAAATTTCAAGCCTGTTGTTTTCAGAGCTCACCTTGGTGCTTGGGTACTTCCAGCATCTGAAGAAAGATCAAAGGACCTCAAAGAAACCAATGGATTATAATTTCCTAAGGAGCCAGTATTAGAAGTTTATTCTTTGGTCTGCATTTCTCTGATATTATTCTAATTAGCTGCATTATGATGGGGGTGCCTGGAGGCTCAATTATTTCAGTTCACCAGGGATGCCTGCTGTATTAATTTTTAAACAATACATTTTAAATGTTTACTGAAGTGGTTAAGAACCTGCAGTAAGATGCCAAAGCCATCCTTAACAACAAAAGGGATTCAACTGTTTTCTAAAAAGTTCTGCTTGTTTTATCACTCAGCCAAAGTTCAAAACTTAAGGGGAGATATTAACCTGTCTTTCTAATAACTCTCCAGCCTGAAAGAATTTCTGATGTGGGTTTTTTTCAGTTTCTTTTATCTGTACATTTCACCTGGAGATATTTCTGGTGAGAGAATTCATTCTTTTAGTGATAAATTCCACACCCTGGATTAACAGACAGGAGAGGACAAAAAAAAAAACAAACCATAAAATGGTGAAAATGTGATTAATTTCCAAATATTTTGCTCTTTTCTTGAAATTACAGATCTCAGATGCAACTGGATATAGAAATGTTCATCTTCTGGTACATAAAGGTAAAACAGGAGGAAAAAATAAATTTGCAAGTTTTAAAGGTTATGTAAAACACAAAATTATTTAATTCTAAAGTTTAAAATCAAGTAACAGAAGTGTTTATATACTCCTATGTATATATTTTGATCAAAGATTTGAATTGTTGTTCAAAGAGGCTGTGGGATCTCCATCCATGGAGTTACTTGAAGATCACCCAGAAATGTCCCTGAGCAATCTGACGTAGTTTTGCAGGTGCCTTTGCTCTAAGCAGGAGGTTTTAGGTGACTTTTCGAAGTTATCTTAAATCAGTCTATGATTCTATGTCTATAAATGATAAAGTGTCTTGGAAGACCTTTGGTGAAATTACAAAGCATGGTGTACATCTCCAAGAAGGAAACCCATTTGGTCAATCCCTCCTGCAGGTCCAAATTTCTCCCTGTGGATTTAGAGATACAGAGAGAGAAAGAGACATATGCAAGAACATGGCTGAATAGGGACCCTGAGCAGTCCCCATGGCCATGTTCTTCATAGACTAGATGCCACAAAAGGCAATATTAGGTCATTCTGCAGAGAAAAAGTTGGATTTTGAATCAAAATCAATGGCAAATTTAGGAGATTCCTGTGGCAGACTTTCCCTGGAGCAATCTTAGACAAGGTTTTTCTTCTTTTTTGAGAGGTACAGAGTATTTGTTTTTGTTACTGGTTTTTTTTAAGAAATTATTCTGCCATTGCTGATGTGTTTCAGTAGGTTTCAGTTCTATTACTTATTTCCCCCCGTCAAATGAAAATTTAATCACAATCAACACTTACTTGCAATATTACTACCTTTCATGGTAAAAGCAGTATTTTTCCAATAGGTAAATATTTCCTGACAATTTTTTCCTCCAGCTTGATCTGTAATATTTATTCAGCACATTTGTGGTGTGTTGACCTTGGCTGGATGCAGGGGCACATCAGAGCCAGCCTGTCACTATCCTCCTCAGCTGGACAGGGCAGGAAGAAATTAAGATGGAAGGCTCATGGGTTGAGATAAGGACAGAGAGAGATCACTCACCAGCGACCATCACAGGCAAAACAGATTCTACTTGGGAAAAAAATTTAATTCATTACAAATCAAATCAGAGTAGGATAATAAGAAAAAACCTAAATCTTCGAACACCTTTACCCCCACCCTTCCTTTCTCCTCGGGTTCAAATTTACTTCCAATTTCTCAGTGATGCAGGGGGATGGGGAATGGGAATTGTGGTCAGTTCACCACACATTGTTTCGGCTGCTCTTTCCTCCTGAGTGGGAGCACTCCTCACACTCTTCCCCTGCTACATGGGGTCTCTCCCAGCAGAGACATCCTTCATGACCTTCTCCACCCTGAGTCCTTTCCATATCTTTCATGAACTGCTGCAACATGGATCCCCCATGGGGTCACAAGTTCTGACAGCAAACCTGCCCCAGCACAGGCTCTCCATGGGCTCACAGCCTCCTTTGGACATGTCCCCTGCTCTGGAGCGGGGCCTCCCATGAGCTACGGGTGCAGCTCTGCTCCTTCCCCGTGGCTGCCCATGGGCTTCAGGGTCACAGCTGCCTCACCATGTCAGCACCACGGGCTGCAGAGGAACCTTTGCTCCAGCACCTGAAGCACCTCCTCCCCTTCCTCCACTGACCCTGATGTTTGCAGAGCTGTTGCTCTCACGTGTTATTATCGCTCCTCTCTCTGGATGCAGTTGCATAGGGCCTTTTCTCCACTTAAATACCTTATCACAGAGGTGCTTCCACCGTCACTGGTGGACTCGGCCAGCCGTGGGTCCATCTTGGAGCTGCCAGGGACTGGCTCTGTCAGACATGGAGGAAACTTCTGGCAGCTTCTCACAGAAGCCCCCCTGCTACCAAAACCTTACCACACAAACCCAATACAGCATTCTATTGCCTGCTCAGTAACTGCGATATCATTACACAATGGACACTTAATGAAAATGAAAATAAAAACTAAGAACAAAATCTTCATCTGGCCTGAAGCAGTGGAGATGAAATCAACAGATCTATGCTCAATTACATATAAGAAAGGCCAAACCTGTAATGTAATGTACAAGACTTCTAGCAACCCCTCAAAACCAGACACTTCTTTCCATTAAAGAATTCACATCTTAACCGTTCATAGGAAAGTCATCTTATACTCTAACTCAGCTCTAGAGTCATTTCTCACTTGTTTCCCTCTCTGTTTTTTTCATATGCTTTTTTAATATCAACATCCCTGTTCCGGTTTGGCCCCAAGACAATCCCCAAGCTAATATTTTGGGCTTTCTTGGTTCACAGATGAGGAATTACATTGGGTTTGGTAGGACTGAGCATTCAACAGTTGAAGTGACTCTTCATGGTGCTCTGTGTTATTTTGATTTTAATGGACAAATCCAAAGACCTGCACCTGCTTCTGGAAGTAGTCCAGTATGTGTCCAATACAGTTTTAGTCTAACTAAGGTGTTGCTCAGAATGCTCAGGATTTATACAAAAAGCAGGTTAAATCCTTGACATAAGAGTTCTGTCACTTTTTCTGCAATAAGGAACTTCTCTACAACAAGTTTCTCTGCTCATTGAGAACTCTGCATAAATAACAGAGAATCATCTTATATATGAGAAAAAGTTGGTAACATCAGCCAAAATATTTACTTTAGATTACAATAGGCATAAAATGCAGCAAAGGAATTATGATCAGAGGTAAGGGAAATATTTACTCTGGGTGGTTTCGCTTCGGTAACTTGCCCAGAGAGTTGATGGAATCTCAATCCCTAGAGATATTTTAAAACTCTTCAGAACATGGGCCTGTGCATCTGAGTATATCTTCAAAGGTCCCCCTGCTTTGGGTATGGGATGGACCAGTTCTTCAGGTGTGCTTTCCAACTCAAATTAATAATGATATGATGAAGTTTTGCAGTCCTTTGCTGCCATGGCATGCTGACAGACAGCTAAATCTAGTCATGGTGCCTGACTGTAAATCTATAGCATAAGGATGATCCCCTCCCAAGAGGCATAGCTAAATCAGGGCATTTAAAACTGCACATCTGTGTTGCTACAACAGGAAGAATAAAAGGGGAAAGGGTATTTGTGCTGTATTTGCTGGCATATGTAGAGAAATGTCATCAACTGTAGAGAAACTCACCAACTGTGGAGAAATTCCACAGCAGAGCTATTGTGGCCCTTTCTACAGGAGCAGGAATATTTCAGAGTAAAATTAAATTAATAACTCATCAGTCATAACTGTAAGAAAAAAATCAGCAAGTGTTACACAAAGGCTATCAGGTCCACCTCCTCAATGTCCTTTCCTTATACTCCAGGACTCTGCAACATCCCAAATACAACCTGAGAACACTCAGACAAGTGAGATGGGCTGTAAGTACTGTCTCAAGAGGGAAGTAGGTGGAAGCGCTGCAGCTTTTTGAGCTTTCACAGCAGGGCCCTGGCAAACACCTACACAGAGCTGCTCCCCACTGTGACTCACAGCTGGTACAGACCCACCTGAATCTCTCAGTGCTCCTCAGCCCTGCAGGCCTGGGTGCAGGAGGGGAAATAAAGCAGCGCCCAGAGAGTGCCCAGGATGGAGATGACCCCCTTCTGCAACAAGCACAGGGGTCTTTGGCCTGGGAGACCCAGGGGTCAGGCTGTAGAGATGATGGACTGCAGGATGCACAATCCATGGTACACATCTTGTTCCTTGCCTCATATTGCCCATGTCAGCCATGCAAATTTAGGGAGTAAGAGCAGGAGGGGAAGAAATGAGACTGAAAGTCCTGATGTCATTGGTGCAGGGCTGACTGAAGAAAAAGACTGTTAGGGTTGCAAAATTAAATCCATTGCTGCTTATACACTGCAGCAATATGTGGACAAGTTAATAGACTGGGTCAGCCCTGAAAAAAAATCTTCTTCACAGTATTCTAGCACTTTCTGTATTTACTTTTTCAGCCTAATTTAAAGAATATTGAGAGAAGGTGAAACCTAAAAATACTGACTAGTACCTTTCATTTCCTTATTTGACAGAACTTTGCATTGAATTGTAGGAAAGCATTATCTCTGGAATAAAAACTTAGTTTAAATATGTTAATTGTAAATTTACTATTTTCTCCACTGCTAACATCTATAGGCTGGCCTTTGAAGCAGAAAGATCAGCACCTTTCTCCTGTGTTATCCTCAAAATTTGTGTTGTGAAAGGGGTGAACAAAGAGAAAGAGTCTAAAGGATGAATAAGAAGACTGGAAGGTGATATAAGTTTCCTGGCTAGGTAATATAAAGATCAACCTACATGAAAATGTTGTTCCTCTTGGAACCCTATCCTTCACCACTCTTACTGCATATAGGAATATATAAAATATATCTCAATGTATTAAAAATACTAGCTGATTTTTTTTTTCTTTTCCAGGTGTCATGGGTTAGCAAGCATGGTCCCAGAAGCGATTTTCTTGCAAAGAGGTTCTGACAGCTTCCTCTGTGACCTAACAGAACCTATCAGCTGGCTAGTTTGAATATGGACCATTTTTTAAGCCACTTAGAATTTTGACTGCCTCTGTGGTCCACATTTAAGAATGGACAAACCCCGGGGGGCCTCTCTCTCTTGCTGCTGGCCGGAGGACTGGTAAATGGGCTGGGCCCATGTGGGGCCCAGCAGCCCTGCCGGGCCATGCCGGGACCTGCTCAGGTCAGGCTGGGCTGGGCCACGGCCATCCTGGAGCTGATGGGCCCTGTTCCACCCATGGCCCCCCAGCCCTGCTATGTGCAGACAGGCTGCTCCCCCTCTCCAGTGCAGCCAAAGATAAAGATTCAGCTGAAGCTGCACCGCTGCCTGGCAAAGATCATGTGACCAACAGTGATAAGCGAAATTCCAGCTGCAAGACCCAGGTGAGATTAACCCTTTTAGTGCTGTGAAGAGCTGAAAACCTGAGGGAGGAGAAAGAGGAGATGCTTAAAGCTGAAAATCTGCTGTAAAGCTATGGGTGGTGATGGACTATGATATATCAGAGTACCCGTTGTAATTTCATGAAAGCATGGGGGGTGGAACGTTCAAACTGTACTTGTGAGCAAAAGCACCTGTGCTGGAATAAGCAAATGCTGAAGCAGCTGTAATTTGATGAGAAGTTTGAACAGGGAGAGATGGAAGTGATGCTGAAAACCTGAGGGAAGAGAAAGAGGAGATGTTTAAAGCTAAAATTCTGTTGTAAAGCTGTGATATATCAGAGTACCCGTTGTAATTTCATGAAAGCATGGGGGGTGGAGCGTTCAACTTGTACTTGAGAGCAAAAGCACCTGTGCTGAGATAGGCAGATGCTGAAGCAGCTGTAATTTCATGAGAAGTTTGAACAGGGAGAGATGGAAGCGATGAGGACTTTTGCTCCAAATGGAAAAGGAGAAGACCTCAGTTCCTAGAGATGCTCCCAGAGATGGTCTTATAGATGAAGATGATGAGGACTCTTTTTCTCCCAGGGAAGGAGGAGGGCCTCTGTTCTTAGAGATAAAATGCTCCCAGAGATGGGTGAAGAGAACTTTTGTTTCTGAACAGCTCAACCTTAAAATTGTACCCCATTAGCTCAAGATTGGACCCTCGAAAGCAGTTGTGGAAAAGCTGCAAGTTGTGGGAGGGGACTCCCACATAACGCAAGCAGAGAACCAAGCCGGGCAGCTGTCTCATTATGATAATGTCTCCATAGTATGAACAAGAGAGACTCCACTTCCTAAATGGACTGAACAAGGTTATTATGGAAGTGGTAAACAGACTGAACATCTCAAGG
This sequence comes from Corvus kubaryi, assembly GCF_017639235.1. Lineage (NCBI taxonomy): Eukaryota > Metazoa > Chordata > Aves > Passeriformes > Corvidae > Corvus > Corvus kubaryi. Next base: position 31,866,746 of record NW_024581127.1, read on the forward strand.
GTTGTCTTTTTACATTGTCAGTGGGAGAAGGGAGAAAGGTGGGGGGAGGAGAAGTGTTCTGAAGGTGTGGTATGATTTAATTTTTTTTTTTTTCCTTCTTAGGAAATTCTTCTTAGGATAGACCTTCTTAGGTCTATTAATAAACTTCTGTATATTCTTTCAAGTTTGGTGCCTGCTTTGCTTTTCTCCTGATTCTTATCTCACAGAAGGTAAACAGTAATGAGTATTTTGGACCAAATGACTACACTAAATTGGTGTTTCTGCCCGGTTTACAAACTGAACCTGCTACACCAGGGAAGTTTTAATAGAAGCAAGATCTTTATTTCATATAAAATAACAAATTTGGAGAGGTTACAAGATACATTGTCTCCAACTGCACTGTCATTAATGTTTAATTTTTTAAATACAAAGACAGGACAATTTTATTAAATCAATAAAAAGCCAGTCTAAAACTTGAAGCCTTCTACAACCCTGCCAAACCTCTCTCCTGGGAGAAGGGAGATTAATTTCTGTTCCGGGTAGCCTTCCCTAGCGATCAAACCACCTGACTAGAGAATTTAAAATTCCCAAAATCTCATGGATGGCACTTGAGCTTTGATGTTACTTAACTCTAAATGCGAGGGGAGGTGTGGGGGCTGCAGCTGTAAGAGCACTGCAGGCAGAGCAGAGTTTTTCTCTCTCTTTGCTCACCTCTCCTTTAAAGAGCTTCTAAACACCTGCAGCTCACATTAACTGCAATTTGTGGAAGCCAAACCAGTCTGGAAATCAGCCCCAATGCCCACACGACAACGTGCATTAAAATGAAGCACTCTGGTACTTCAACATCAGCAAGTCACTAATAATCTAAATAACTAATAATTACTGGAAACCACCTGTATACAGCCTGCCTGAAAGGCTTCTATTGCTGAAATACCAAGCAAGCAAATGCCTCACTCTTTCAACATCCAATTTAGCTTAATATGCTATCTGCACATCTGCTTTTTCAAAAAGCTATTAAACAAATTATATTGTAGTACATCTTTTTTTTTTTTTTTTTTTAAACAACCCACCAATTCAGAACTTACTCGCACCCCTCTGTATAATTTTTGTGCCAGGAATAGACTGAAATACTGATGAAGCCATTTTAGGAGCTATTCACTGTTACTAAGATGACATCAACACAACTGTTAGCCAGCACCAGGCATGGTAGAGAATAAGAGGATAATGTTTCAGTGGATTTTTTGTCTAGCTTCATGGTCTAAATCAAAGGAACAATAGAAGATATTTTCTTTTGTTGTTAAAACCTCCCATTAGTAGTTCAATGTTATTTAGTCAGCTGAACTGGCATTTGTTCTAAACAAATCCACCAATGAGCTGTTTTAGTGCAGCCAATAAATCACCATTAGTCTCATTTAGGAAATAAAATACGATTTTCAAAACGCAGCACGAGCACTGATGTTCATTACAACAGGCATGTAGCTACCTACGTAACAAATGTGGGATCACATCAGCTCTAACATACGCAACATTACTGTGTCTGCACAAGAGAAGGATGGTGCACAAATTTCTGTTCCAACTGATGTGTACCTGCACGTGGCAAATGTTGGATATTTCATACGGTAGATTTCCTTGTTGCATGTTTCCCCAGCTGCCAAGATCACTTAGCAATGCATTTTGAAACTGCTTTAAGGAGATCTTCATGACTTCAGATTTGTACAGTAATGTGTTTGTTCATTTTACCTGAGTTGAAAGCATCTGTGGCATTGTCAGGAGGCAGAAATTCCCCCAGGATTTTTAAGCATACTGGCACTTTCCTATCAACACTGGACATTAAAGTGATAAGGGCTGTGAACGCAGAGCAAAGTGCTGAACTTGACTTTTCTTGCATAAAGCAAACATCATGGGGCTCATCGCTTTTAATATAGTCGTGATCTATGATATAAAACCTTACTTCTTAGTAGATTACTTACCTAGGTGTGCAACATTTATTTAAAAATAGGTAGGGTTTTTTTTAGACAAGGGTAAAGACAAAGAGATATTTATTTTTTTTATTTAAAGCGAGCAGTGAAGAAGGCTAAAGGAGAAACTGGAAAGGCACAGTGTGTTACCTGACATGTGGATGATTCCCCCATCTGTGAACTCAGATATAGATGGCCCAGGGAGGTCTTGGAGTCTCACTCCCTGGAGACATTCCAAACCCACCTGGATGTGTTCCTGTGTCACCTGCTTCAGGTGACCTTGTCTTGGCAGGGGGGATGGACTGGATGATCTCCAGAGGCCCCTTCCAACCTTAGAAATTCTGTGATTCTGTGATCTATAGCCTGTATGCCTACATACTACCTGTATGACTACAAACAGGATTATAGGAGCATCTTTTTGTTTCCTTGTTGTGAGGTGCTGGCTCTACTGTTATCGTTGTTTCCTTATTGTTTAGTTGCCATCTGAAGATCTAAAAAGATCTGGTTTAATGGGAGACAAACAAACAAACAAAAAACTTCAAGAAGGAAAGAAAAGCCAATAATTTTTAAAAAATGTTCATTTTGGAGAGTTTTTAATAAAAGAATTCCAATTTTTAAGTCCTATTTTTTATTTCCTATTGCTGCATGAAAGATTAAAATAAACAACCACTTCCCTAATTAGAAATCAAAAATATTAAAAAAGGTATGTGAAAATAATACATTACAGAATCAAACTTTGAGAAATGTATTTTTCTTCCCTTCTTGACTTTCAGCTCAGACCATTTTTATACTTTTATTACCAGCATAGTAGAAATATTCTCAGGAAAATGGATGATTTCAGAGGGCAGGGACAGTTCCAGGACAAGAGAGACAGAAGGCTGCACACACAGTCTTGACAAACTGGTATCACAGAATAAAGGCACCACACCAAAAATGAAGATTTTAAAGGAATTGACTCAAGTCCCTTCAACCTTTCCCTTACATATGAACACTGTATTTTAAATGACAGGAAAATTGCTAGCTATCCACTTTGAAACCCTCAGACCAAGACGACACAACAGGAGACAACAGAAAATGTGAAAATTGGCCCAGCCTGATCTGCAGGAACAAGATCTGAAAGATATCATCCTTCTTTGGCTCTGGTACACATGAAAATTGACCTTAGGAGCTGTACTTTATTGGCCTGCACACAAATGGCACAACTGGGTAAAAAGGGCTCTGTACGGGAGTAGAAATGAGTTGTTGTTTCCCCCTTTCTCCATGCTAAAATTCTCCCTCCACCCCGAGGAAATGCCACCTCTTGCCTAGATGAATCAGAAAAGAAAGAAAGGAAGAAGAAAAGAAAAAGAAATTCTTCCTTTTCAGTGCATTTGGTATGTGAGAAATCAATATTCAGCCATGGACTGAACCTGATCTGTAATCTCAAACCCAATAATCCATTCTTGATGCTTCAACCAGGATTTTAGTAGAGGAAGGCCAAGCTTAGCCCTGGCACCAGGCACTGTGTCAACCTGGAATGCCAATATGGTGATATGAATTCAGGCATCTAACCAGAAAATATGGGATATGGAACATCAGGGAGCTTGTCTTGAAGTACCCACTATAATTCTGGTTTAGGTAAATTCATAATTAAATTCTTAATCTTTCCATACACAGTCAACACCTGAAAGCAACAAAGCAACTCCCATCCCCTCCTTCCTGGGATTTTCACACTAAAATACCTAAAGTTCTTATATTTTAAAACATATAAAGTTCCAGCTGTGTGGAGTGAGTGGATTATTACGCTTTAATGCAGCAAGAAGTGCACACAGGAGGGATCTACGTGTTGCACTTTGTGAGGTCAGCATCTTCATTCCTCTCTGCGTGTCAACAGCCCAGAATGTTCTGTCACTACAACAAGGTGGCTAAATGTTTTAATAGGAAACAGTGTTTGCTTCTTCAGTCCTCGGGAGGCAGACAGAATAGCTGCGTATTTAAAAATTGAAAGTAAGATGTGAAGATACATTAGAATTTAAAGATTTCCTTAGTCAACAGACCACAGGCACAGGAATACAAGAAGCTATGGCTGAGAATGAGGCTTATTCAAAGTCTGTTTGTTACAGACTAAAGGAAGAAATGTAGAATCACAGAATGGTTGGAAGGGACCTTCAAGTTCATCTTGTTCCAACCCCCTGTCATAGGCAGGGACACCTTTCACCAGACCACATTACTCAAAGCCTCATCCAACCTGTCCTTGAACAGTTCCAGGGATGGATCAGCCACAGCTTCTCACACCATATTCCTACCAACACACGTGCATACAGCCAAAAGTACACCTGAACAAAATTATACACCCACGTTAATTTACATAATGTGAGTGAAGGAGAATTCTTTGTCATTTCCATGCTTGTTGCTTTGATGATATCTAATGGCAAAATCTAAATGTTTTGAGGACCATATTCCTGTTGTTTACGAGCACAGCTAGCAATGCCTATGACAGAAGTGATAACATTAGGGTTTTGTTCCACAGCTCAGCCACAGAGTGTCTGAAAATATCCCAAGTGCTTTCCCAAAGCATTGAGAGACGGTGAATGAAGACTTGTACAAACATGACAAACGTACGTCAACACTGAAAATCAGACCCTGCAGTTTTAAGAATTTTTTGGTTTTTTGGCATTTGTGCTGAAAATGTTCCAAACTGCAGCCAATTGTTAGCCTGTTGCCTCATCTCTCACTTCACCAAGCTTTGGTACTTGCCACTGAGGGAGCAGCCCTTTAAATCGTGGTTCACATCCAACCCCTTAAAAGGGCACCCTCAAGTTTAATGACCCTGACAAAAATGAACAATGTTGAAACAAGTTAAAGAAGAAAAATCAGTTAGAAATCAAAGTACATCTCTCCTAAAGCCTGCACTCCTGCAGCAAGCCTTGTCAGTACCAGACTCTCTGCCTTTCTCCTCAAAACCAGCATAAATCTCACAAATGTGATTATTGTTCCAGAATCACAGGGAATATTTCTTGCTTTGGACTTTTTTTTTTTTTTTAATGTTTCATTCAAGTAGCCCTTAATAGGCATTCATGTCACTGTTTGAATTAAAGAGCATTAAAAGCAAATATTTCTCACAGACAGAACAGTGAGACATATGTCAACCCTTTGCTGCCTGTAGAAGGTCAATGTGGAATTCCACTGAAAAATTCCTCTCTTACACACATAAGAGCTTTTATTCCATAGAGTTCAAACAGATCAGAAGAACTGTCCAACAAACTACCTTTTTCATCATCATTAGCTGATCTCCAAGGTGTGGTTGTCTGATGCTACTGAAGACTAAAATGTTTCAGATATTCTTGGACAGAAGATATAAAGTATATGCATGGGGTTGGTTGCCAGATATCTCTGAAGATACATATTTCACTGTTCTGTATAATTTGGAGTTTCTAGGGTTTATGTACAGAAATACCACATTTTCATAATTCATCTGAGAAGAAATTAAATTAATGTCTGTTAATTGCCTGTGGGTATAGAGCGGCTTTTCATTTGGCTTGGGGTAACTGCTCAAAGAATTAAATAGCCACATTTCCAACCAAATGAAACTACATAAAGGTTTAAATCCCCTATGAATTCTAAAAAGAATTTTCCTACTATGAGTTCTGCCTGTTTTCTTCAGTCACTTCAGCCAGGCTAATTGGTAAAGAGACAGAGACTTACTATAAGCATCATTTTTATTCACTGAACATCAGTGGATGCTCTAGTCACTAAACATTTTGATGAAATTACCTATCTAGTTAGCTCTTGGATCTTGCCACTAATTGTCTCTTGGCTGGATCCAGAGCAACCATGATCAGCTCTTCCAATCTGTGCTTGCAGGGGTCCCTGTATCCTTTCCAAAACTTCATTTCACAGTCTCACTCCTGCATAGATATCTATTCAATACAAAATAGCCTGGCACCCTGCTCCTATCTCACGGTGGAAGAATGATTTCATGTACACTGGGAAACGTTGTGATTGTGTTGTGATCTGCATTTGTTTCTGTGTTTGGACACCTTTTAGTTTCTTTGTGGTTTTACTCCCTTTACAGAAAAACAAAACCAAACTCACCCCAAATCCACAGAATCAATACCACTCACTTGACCCAAGGGCTACCATTAAAGCTCACATCCCAGCAAATTCCTTCACATACTGTTTTTCTCATCCTATTTCAAATACTTCCTTCTTCCTCCAACACACCAGGCAATTTGTACTTCAGCAGCGTGCAGATATTGAACTGATTTCCATAAAGGCTCACCAAGCATTCCTACTTCATGCCACAAGTGGTCTTTTTTAGCTCATATTTAACAAGAGAGCTTTAGAATTGGCAAAGAGGAAACCTGGCTGAAGATCTTGGCAAATGACTACGAACCCACATTTATTCTTACTGCAGTCTCATGATTTTTGTCTAAACCTGAAATCTCTCCTTGAATATTTTTGAAACTTTTTTTGCATAGCAATGATTACAGGTGGAAAAGAGGAGTCTTTCCAAATCTTTAATGCTTTGATCAAGTATTACCTCTTTTTTAAGCCTTCATAGAATCACAGAATATTCTGAGTTGGAAGGGACCCACAAGGATCATTGAGTTCAACTCTTGGCCCTAAACAGGACACCCCAACAATCCCACCATGTGCCTGAGTGGTGTCGAAATGTTTATTGAACTTCAGCAGGCTTGGTGCCGTGACCACTTGCCTGGGAGCCTGTTCCAGTGTCCAGCCACCCTCTGAATGAAGAACCTTTTCTTAATATCCAACCTAAACCTGCCCTGACACAACTTCAGGCCATTCCCTTGGGTCCTGTCACTGGTCACCAGAGAGAGATCAGTGCCTGCCCCTCTGTCTTCTGTGAGGGAGCTGTAGACTGACAGGAACCTGCATGTCCCTTTCGTGAAATATATACAAAATATTGCACACGGCATGACTTTTTTGGGAAACATCCTGGACTTGGTCAGTTTATCACTTCAAAGGCAGATCTAGCCTCAGATCTTAACGCTAACTTTTGCTACAACTGTAGTTTTCAAATAGATTCTGCCTGACAGCACAGCCAAAGAGCAAGGGATTTAACACAAATGAACAAACAAACCAACCAAAACCAAACGACTTTATTAAAGAATGAAAGGTAATTTTAAAGGTTAAATGTATTAAATTTTAATAAAGAATGATCAGCATAGAATGGCATAATTTTGCACTAGGTTATATCTATACAGCCTGACTAGCTCTGGTAGGAAGGGACAAAAAGCAGAACTTTATTTTTTGAAAGACTGGGAACCGAGTGCCTTATGAAGAAGGCAGGTTCCCCAGGGCCAGTGGCTCTGGGATGATAAACAATGAGTTTGAGCAGCAGTAGTTTCAAAGAAGAGTCACAAACTCCATTCCCATTAAGTGTTTTCAGCTATAAAAATCCATCAGCCTCTCAGAAAAAACAAAAAAAACTGAATGTGCACATGCAGCACTGTGTTTGTAGTGATCTTTACATGTAACAAATATAAAAACAGAGATGAGATGACCACTGGACACATCATGGTATGAAGATCACATGGAATGCCCAGAAAACATGGCAGCGAGAGTGAACATGGAAGACACACTCAATAACCACACTGAGACCCAGCACAAGGGCTGACACCAAGCACACCAGGCAATGGCAGAGGACACTGAAAGAACTTCTTTGTGTGGGATTCGGCTCTATATTTGTGCTTATGAATTTAGATGACTCTGTCTGCACTTAGGTACTCTCCCCATTGCAGCCAATAGAATTGATAGAGACTGGAGGGTTTCCAGTGCACTCTAAAACAGGAAAATCAGAATTGAAGTCAGTCACCTGAGTAGACTGTTTCTAAGTCTCTCATTATTTCCATGAAGTTTAAAAGTTTTGAAATTCTTTTATAATCCCTTAATTTCTCCAGTAACCTCTTTGAAACCAGAATAAAGTCTGCCAGTGGTAGTCTCTGAGCTTCCCTGAAGAATTAATACTTCAGTATTGGCAATTCCCCTAAAACAAAGTGCCATAGAATAAAAAAACACGTATTAAAGCCTGGATCTTTATATTACTATGTGAAAATATTTATCTTTAAAAAAAAAAAAATTAACTTTTTCTCAAATGTATTCAAACATCAAATTCAACAAAAAAGTTATTAGGTAAAGTGCTTTTAAAGTTATATAAGTCACAAATCATATTTGTTAACTTAGCTGACCCTAATATGGTAATTAACATAGAATTAATTTCTCTTGAGAAGATATAAAACATATGAAATCAAGACAATCTGGAATCCAGCCCAGCAAAAGGGTTATATAAAAAGGATGTACTGAACCATTTAGTCAACAAAACTGCACTAATCTTTTGAAAGGAGATTCTAAATGCTAAATTTTAAAGTGATAGAATAAATAAAACCTTCAGGACTTTATTCCTAACCCCATGAAGCAGAATATTAATTACATCTTCAGAATGAGATAATTTCATAGGCATAAACATGGCTCACAGGTTAACAATCCTTTTTGCTAGAGGGTTTTGTCAGCTGGGAATATTAATTCATTTAAAGAAAAAAACCACCAAAAAACAAAAATAAGATCAAAAAACCCAGACACATGCTCCCAGTTTTATTGCAATGGCAAGGGACAAATCTGGCACCAAAATTTAGTGGCCAAATCATTGACTCAGTCTCTCTATCAAAAAACCTCCAGCTAAAACCTGGAGAACAGGGACATGCTATTAAAAAATAGATTCATAACCTGGTTTTAAAAATAAAAACAGCACAAATGATCCAAGGAAGGTGAATAAATTCACCAAGAAATGAGAGCAGTGAACAAAAGAATGGTTAAGGAAATAAGGAGTCCTCTTCAGGAGGTCCCACAGCCTCACACAGAGAACCCACAGTCTTAAAAGTGATGAGAACTAAGCAGGTATTTGCTATTCTCTAACCTCCATAACCTCCAGGTACTTTTCTGTCAGGGAAGAGGACCTATCCCTTGTTCCTTGCAAACTTTGAATCTTCAGTTTCTTTGAGGCTCCCAAAATGCTGAAACATGATCCTGAGATGAGCATGAATAAACTATGGAAGAAAAACAAAGCTGAAGTCTGAAAGTGTCATGATACAGGATTGTACCTCCAAGAAAAATAAAATTGTGTGAGCAGCATCAAATGGACAAGGCACCACTCAAATGCATTTGCCTTAAGAACCTTTGGAACTCAAAGTTGTGGTTCACGCAACACATTGGCAATAAACAAAACAAAAATACAAAACAAAACAAAACAAAAAAAGGAGGGCAATTTTCAAACAGGAATGTGTTGTTTTCTCCTAGGGCTTCGGAAGTCAAACAGGCATAAAGGCAGTATATTTCTTTCAATAAATGTATGGTTGCATAATTCACAACTGGTGATTTCTAATGCCCTCACTTTATTAAGCCAAATCAGCCTGGACCTGTTGGACAACACAGCAAAGAAACATAAAACAACCTACTGGACAGAGAAGCTGACCTTTCATGCCAACAGTCTAAATATACCTCCATCATTGCTCACAAAGACTAAACACATACCTGAATCCTCAAAAAGACTAAGCAAAGTTATCAAAGGAACCCCTAAAGATACCTAAATATGATAAATACATTTAATATTTTGCACCTGCAGTTAAAAACAGGTAGACTTTGTAAAGAGGACACAAAAAGTGAAGCTTTATTAGGCACTGAATAGTTCCCATGTCATTTAGATCTGTTCTTTGCCCTTGGCAAGTAACCCTTCCCCTTGCCTCTTTGTACAGCCTTGGCACTAGGGGTCCATCATTCCCAATGTTTAGCTCTCGAGGCTCAGACAGCTGAACATATTTAGTCTTATAAATAGAAAAAACATTTGTGTCAGCCACTACACTATGTTAATTCCCTAAATTGCCATATTTTCATTACTTGTTACGAAACATCCCTTTATCCTCCCTCTCCCCCCACCCCCCATCAGGGAATGATCTCTTGTGTAAAGGAGAGAAATGTGGTTAGATGTTTAATTAATCCTCACGTTAGATCATAGTTTCTCACAGAGAAATGCTTAAATTTGAAGAAGGTAAAGAAAGAATATCAACAAAATGGGAAATCCTCTTTCTCAAAAAAAAAAGTTCAGATCTTCTGTCCAGTTAAAGTCCCCCTAATTGCAATACTTCAAACATTATTCATTTCACCCACATTGGAACAGGTTTCCCAGGGAAATGGATGTCCCATCCCTGAAAATGTCCAAGGCCAGGTTGGACTGGGGTTTGAGCAACCTGGTTTAGTGGAAGGTGTCCCTGCCCATGGCAGTGGGGCTGGTCTTTAAGGTCCATTCCAACCCAAACCATTCTGTGATTCTATGATATTATTTCCTTTCCCCTTTCTCAGGAGAAGCTTGCAGAAATTATAATTCTCTGCCTCTTAAGTCACACTCTCACCACAGTGGATTCCCATATGAACAAAAGAAGATTCTTTGCTTCCATAACAGGACAAACTTCCTTTTCTTCTTCCTGTTCTCCCCATATAATCTGCCACAATACAGGAAATTTTACTGTAGCACTGAATAGCCTTTGCAATAAACAAATTTATAATGGGTGGCTTCAGTGCCCTCACTTAGCAAAACTTCCTTTGAATTATATATATATATATATATATATATATGTCATATATATTACTATGTATAGACATATCTAAAATATGCACTCTTATAAGCAATATGGTTATTTTCATTTACTGGAGAACCAGATAATCAAATAACTATCATCATATTTCACAGGGCAATGAGGCAGCAATTAATTTGTTAATAATTGTGCAGTGCTTTGAAAAGGTAAAGAGCTCAAAGTACTATAATTAAGAAATTGCTAAATGTTGATAAACTGAAAACCAAAATTTCATATCTGAAATTGCTACAGAGCTATTCACCCTCCATCTGTGGATACTGTTCTTGCAGCAGCTATTGAATGCACACAGCAGTATGCCTGAGATAGCTTTGTTCTGAAAAACTAGCAGGTGAAACACTGGTCTTATTCAATACAATAAACACACTGCCCTGACATCAGAGGGTCTCTGTCTTCAGACTATACCAGCTACTAGGAAGAAAATTACTCCATGCCAGTCAAAACAAGGACAGAGACTAGCTTTTATGGTGAATTTTTCTGAGTTTAGGCACTGAGAGATGATTTTGTTTTTTGTTTTATTACCTCAAGAAGCCACCTTGTCTGCACACAATGATTGACTGCAATCATTGGCTATGTACAGATAGGGTCATAGAGTGGTTTGATTTGGAATGGACCTTAAAGACCATCCAGTTCTGAAACCCCTGCCATGGGCAGGGATACCTTCCACTAGACAAGGTTGCTTCAAGCCCCATCCAACCTGGCCTTGAACATTGCCAGGGATGGGGCATCCCCAGCTTCTCTGCATAACCTGTACCAGTGCCTCACCGCCCTCACAGTGAAGAAAGTCTTCCTAATATCTAATCCAAAGCTCCTCCATTTCAGTTTGAAGCCACTGCCCCTTGACCTATCTCTACATGCTCTTGTGAAATGTCCCTCTCCATGGGCTTCAGCAACTTTGTATGGGAAAGGCAGGTATGAAAAAAGGCTTCTCTGCTTCTGTGCTTGGAGATCAGCTTCAATAGCTTAAAATACCCAGAACTAGCGGAAACTCTTTAAAATTTCATCATGTTCTTTGGAATATACTCATATTTCAAATCAAGATGAATTTTTGCTTTGAAGCAGGCCCTGAAATTTTTGCTTTGTCTCATATTCTCTAATATCATTAGAGTCTCTTTGGCAATCCATTTGCCACAAAGTTCTGTCACCCCATTCTGCATCGATCTATGGAAGACAGTGACCTGCAGCAAAGAATGACTTGGGATGGGATCAACCTTGTTTACTGCAGTGGTTAACTATTTGTACCACCAACAGAAGAAGAACAGCATTGCTGTAGCTCAGACACTGTAAAAAAATGTGTGAGGGAATTATTTTCTGTTGTCTACTAGAACTCATGAAGAAATCAGCCTGTTCTTTAACTTGAACCAGAGAGCTCAACTGATATGCTGTCTCTCTAGAAAAGGAATTAAGTAAAAACACCCTTCCACTAATGAAAAAAACCTAATTAAAGGTGGTGTGATTTGCCTTCTGTGTTCTCTCTCAGTACCACCTGCAAAAACTGGTCTCAGTGGTTGTGTACAGAGGATTTATACAGTGAACCTGTTTGAAACACCTATAAAAACAAAATCGGCTTTTCCAGACAAATCTTGATACTGAGGTCAAGGCGGATGCACAGCAGCTCAAGTCCATTTGCAGTCTAACCTGATTTTGAAGGCACAACAACCAGGGTAGAGAGAGTACACATTAATAGTGCAAACTTGTGCCTAAATCCATATAAACAAAGCTTCAGGGGATTAGACTTTTCTACCCACATCATCTTCCAAATCCCTCTGCTTTGTTTTGTGGTAAGTCTTCATGTTGTCTGTCAAACCTGGAGCTGGTACCGCTGGATTGATTGCTCCCAAAACGTTTCCTCACATTTCTAGCAAAATTAAACAAATTTAAACCACAGCTCAGTTTGCTTTCAAAAATATATACAGATCTACTACTTTATTTGATTTTTTGGTAGTAGTCAAACGATCTGCAGGCTCTCCCTGCATGCAAATAAATCATAGAGCTGAAAAACAGCATTTGAAGCATTATGGTCTAACAGTCACTTCTGGTAATAGAAGCATGGGGAGCACAGCCATGGAGCCTGGGTAGATGGAAAGCCAAGACTCTCCAAGGCTCAATACAACAGTAGGGAGCTTGCTGCATAAAGAAGAAACTTGCAGATTGCATGCAGTTAGGTAGGCAAAACATAGAACTGGTTTGCTTTGCACAGGCCTCTTTTATGGTGGGTGAAAGCCACTAACAACTAGAAAAATGAAATTAAATTAAATAAAATGAATCAATCCTTTGTCCAAAGAGATTTGGCCACATGAGACTGAAGAAACACTCAAAATGCAAAAAAAAATATTCACTATTCCTCATTTTTTGGTCAGCTATCACAACAAAATGGACTATCCTGAGCAGAGTAAGACAAGGGAGTGTCTCAAAATAACACAGCTCAAACTGACAGCGTGGTGTCTTTGGACATATAGGGTGGAAAGGCCCTAATTCTGCAGGAAAACAGCAGCATGGAGAAGTCATTCCTTATGTTGCACATGTCCAGATAAAACAGAAGAAACTGGGTTATGAATGTTCCCCACAGCATTATGAAGACATTTGAATTATAGAAAACAATCAGTGGGCTTGTTGGTTTTTTCTTTTTTTAAATCAGTCTTATACTACTGGAGGTATCTTACGTTTCTTTTTCAGATTTGCTCTGGAAGTTTCTTGTCTCAGTGCACTACAAAGGCAGGAGACTGTTTTAAAGCTACATATGTTCATGTTCATGTTATAGTTCTGAGACAGAATTATGATCATCAACTTCACTTGATAAAGGCTGCTATCAGTTCTTAACCAGTCTAATTAAGGCTGCTTTTTCCTGAGTGGAAAGATTGCAGAAAAAAAAAAAAAAAAACTTCCAGCACCTATGCCTCATCTCACAATTTTTCATAGAGTTTTGAGAAGCACACAATGCTGTGTAGCACTTCATGTATTGGGAAAACTTGGAGACATTGCAGGAGAAATATTGGCTGAGGCACAATAAAAGATGATAATCTACCTGGGTATGGCTATCACTATCCGAAAAAAAGAAATTTAATGTGGGTTTGTGGATTCAAGGTGACTCCTCCCCACAGATTCACTTTTACAAAATATAGCCATACTGTATCCATCTCTTTTTCTCTGAAACCCTTACGAGCCCATCTCTACACATTCAAAGACCTGCAGATGAAAGAATAAACAAACAAGACAAGAATAACTGATCCCTCGTCTCCATTTGACACCAATCGTAGTAATGAGACCTTCCTTGGGTAAATAAACAAGCAACATAATTAGTCTGCAATCCAGAGTCTCTTATATTTCTCATTTCAAGCAACATCAATCACCCACATCCCACGTTATTTCCATTCAAGTACGGCATCCTTCTTACTGCTATCACAGAGCATTAGTTCTGTGAGAAATGCCAAATCACATAAGCAAAATGGAACAGAATATTGTTTACAACACTGTATGGAATCCCATAATGTTTTATATTTTCTGCCTAAATTATATATATATATATATATATACATACACACACATATATATATACACATACACATTTCCACTTCACATTTGAGCCTTGGCAGGCTCAGAATGATGCTTACTAGCTCAGTTGAGGCATCAGTTCACACTCTTACAAAATGCTCATGTAACTCCCTAGTGAACCAGTCAGATGATGGAAAATAGCTTCCTGATCACAACAGCACAAGCCAAGGAACACAGCACCTTTTATAAAAGCTGACTATTAAAGGATATAAGAGAAGGAAGGGAAGGAAAGAAAAGATGTAATCTGGAACTTTAGGGGACTGCACACCATTTATCTATCACCGTCTCCTGGCCGGCTTGCTGGCTGATGACAAGAGCTACAGATGGAAAAGGTGGGAGGGAGTTAAACGGAAAGCTGTCCAGCTTTTCAGACTGTCAACAGCTCTTCTCTGTTATTTTTTGTGAAGTTTTTTTTCAATTCCCCTGGGGAGAATTGTTCATAGCTTTAATTACTCCCAATTACTAAGAAAGAAAATTGAAACAGAAAACAAAGACACAGCAGTTCTTCTCTGCTCCTGAATTTTGTAAGGATCATGTCACTGATTCCTACCAGCTTCATAGGGACCCTCGGAGAACAATTGCAACAGGTCAGCACAATTTAGGAACAGCTTCTTTCAGGGTTTGGCTGTCTGAAGCTCAGTTATGAGCCAGAGGGACTCATGTTTTACCGAGATCCACACAGATCCAAACTGATACCTGTTACTCTGAGCTTGAACAGTCATGTTTTGTCTAGTGATCTTTTCTCCCAGGTTGAAACTCAACAATTCCCTTAGAACAGCCTGTACTACTGGAAAAATACCACTACAGCTAGATTTAAAATATGACATTGTTTTTCTTCCCTACCCTTTCCCTTCCTATCTTCAAAAGCCTTCTCTGTGCAAAGCAAACTGAAGAGAGTAATAAAGTTTGGCAGAGATCTGAAGCCTAAATAGTATCTCACCAAGGCATAAAGTTTCCCAAGCCCTTTGTAATAAATAAATGGCATACTGTAAAACACAAATGAGCATCACTGTGGCTGTGATTTCATTGTCCCAAAGGGGAACCTGTGCCTGGCACAGGGCCAGCCATGTAATTCAATACTGAGACAGAGCACACAAATGGACCTCGGAAGGAGGATCAATTTTAATGTAATCCCATCTACTAATCAAAAGAGAATGAGGGATTAACATTCACCAGGAAACGTCTGCTCAAAGTTGTCATAGCTCATTGATAAATATTGTTTTGTTTTAATTAAGATACAAAATGCCAATTCCAGGTCTAATTTTAGCTGCAAATAATCAGTTATTGAAGATGTGTCTGGCTGAATTGCTTAAAACTCTCTAGAATATTGGGGTTTTTTAACTAGATCAGTCAGCACAGATTGTTTTTTCATACTGCAAGGAGACCACATTCTCATACTATCTTCATCCTCCTGGCATGAGCTGCCCACAGTTTCCTGATTTCCCAATATTCATTGTTGGCCCCATGCTAAACCTGACTCATGACTCTCCATCCACCCCTGTCTATCCACCTGCAAGGCTGTATCCCATTTTGTTTAGCCTATGACATGCTGAAAACAGCAAGTCAATTTGCATGCCTCAAAAGGCCAGATGATGTCTCAAAAACTTAAGTAAGATGTGCCAAAAATAGTTATCTCCTGCATTATCTCATCAGACAGAACAGAAAACACCATGCCTGGTTTAGGCTGGGTGAGTTTTCCAAAATAAGCACCACTGACTTGTACCAGCAATAATGTGGTCAACAGGACCGGGGCAGTGACTGTGCCGCTGTACTGGGCACTGGTGAGGCCACACCTTGAATCCTCCATTCAGTTTCAGACTCCTGGTGACAAGAAGGACATTGAGGGGCTTGAGCATGTCCAGAGAAGGGAACGGAGCTGAGGAAGGGTCTGGAGCACAAGTCTGGTGAGAAGCAGATGAGGGAGCTGGGGGCGTTTAGTTTGGGAAAGGAGACTCAGGAGTCTTATCATTCAGGACCTTATCACTCTTTACACCTACCTGAAATGAGGGTGTAGCCAGGTGAGGGTTGCTTTTGTTTCCCAAGCAACAAGTGATAGGATGAGAGGAAATGATCCCAGGTTGTGCCAGGGGAAGATTAGATGGGATATTAGAAAAAACGTCTTCATGGAAAGTGTGGTCAGGCATTGGAAAAGGCTGGCCAGGGAAGTGGTAGTCACCATCCCTGGAGGCATTCAATAACTGTATGGATGTGGCACTTGGGGACATGGTTCAGTGGTGGACTTGGCAGTGCTGAGTTGTTGGACACAATGATCTTGGAGGTCCTTTCCAACCTGAATGATTCTGTAGACTCTAAAGACTACATTCAATGACAAAGCATAAGATTTACATCTTGTGTGCCCTGTGTCACCCCTCTAACCCCTGCATCAATTTTCAGTACTGCCATCTGTAAAAACCAATCCTGTAAATCCTTTGGGATGCACTTATCTTTCAAAAACACCACTGCACAAACAGCCATTTTCAGTGGAATGTGGGGAACTGACACTTGCTTTTGTGACCCACAAGAAGCTTCATCCATAAGCAGGGCAGTACCTGCAGAAGATGTTGTCCACACAGGTGGTACTTCCCGCTCTATCTCAGAAAGCAACAAGAGGCCAAGGCTGATCTTCACAGGGCTGACAAACCCTTTCTGACCTAGTGCTGCCACACACAAGCAGCAGTTGGGCTGAACAGCAGTACATGGAAAGGCAGGGGATTTGGCTGCCATGGAGTGCACAAAATCATTTCTCCAGTTTCCTTCATTCTGGGTTTTCCTCACTCAAAGCTACACAGTTTTGCTGTAAATCAGCCACAACAAACTCTGGCCTCTGCAAGATCATGGTGGCGAATAAGAAACCTCCAATACAATTTCACCAAATCTTTGGCATAAACCCAGGTTCAGAATTGAATTTTGCATCTGGAGCCTCTGTAACAGGCCACAGATGCAGTTTTGTAGACTCATAGAAATCACAGAATGGCTTGAGTTGAAAGGAACTTTTAAGACCATCCAGTTTCTACCCCCCTGCCATGGGCAGGGACACCTTCCACTATGCCAGGTTGCTCAGAGCCCCATGCAACCTAGCCCTGAACACTTTCGGGGATGGGGTATCCACAGCTTCTCTGGGAAACCTGTGCCAATGACTCACCACCCTCACAGTGAAGAATTTCTTCCTAACATCTAATCTCTCCTTTTTTAGTTTAAAACTGTTACTCCTAGTAACAGATAGTCCTGTCACTATCTGCCCATGTTCCATCATATTGATCTTAAACACTGAAGCTTGAATGTGTTTTCTGATTTGACTCAAATCACAGCACATTCTTTTTCCTAATGTTGGTGATCGAGGAGCTATATACAAGCAGTCAGACCAAGAAGCAGAGACTAAATGCTACACAGCATCTCACAGCCTGACCAATCCTCTGCTGATCTCCCACTTCCTTCATTCAGACAGAATGGTTTCAAGGTGTGATTTAATTTGAAAGCCCAGGCTTTACCTCTTTGACGAGCACTCTGTTGCCTCCATCTTACTGCTGCAGAGCTGTCAGTCCTAACTCACGCTGGATCATATCCCAGGCCTGTGGATAGCTCTTTGTTCCTACCTTGCCAGTACAAAATACAGGGCCTCTTCCCCTCCCACCCACTCATTTGCAGTCAGCTGGTGCAACTGTGACTCATCCCATTCTAGTACAGACTTCAGAAACCAGTTCAAGGCATTTAATAGCTCATCTCACAGTAGCTGTAGCCTTCATAATTAGTTGTGACCATTTAGACAAGAACAATTTTAAATATTGCCATTTCCTCTCACTTCTTTCCCTGGCTTAGAAGAGGATGGGGTCCTTCCAGAAGATAGCTTGCAGCAGAGATAAGAATATGCTCCTGCCTGGAAAAATTGGTCCCCACCTCAGTACAGAATCAATCACAAAATCACAGGTTGGAAGCAACCACAGTGGGGTTATCTAGTCAAACCTCTCTGCTCAAGCAGGGTTATCCCAGAGCACATGGCACAGGATTGTGGCCAGATAATTCTGGAATTTCTCCCATGAGGGAGACTCCACACCCTCTCTGGGCAATCTGTTCAGTGCTCGGTCACTGCACAATAAAGTAGTACTTCCTCAAGTCCAGATGGAACTTCCTGTGCATCAGTTTCTGCCTGTTTCCTCTTATCCCATTGCTGGGCACCAGGAGCAGAGCCTGGTCCATGCTCTGAGCCCTCCCTGCAGACACTGACAGGCAGGGATCAGGTCCCCTCTCAGTCATCTCTTCTTGAGGCTGAACAGCCCCAGCTCACTCAGCCTCTCCTCATAAGAAATGCTCCAGTCCCTTCATTATCTCCACTGGACCTGCTCCAGGAGCTCCATGTATCTTCTGTCCTGAGGAGCCCAGAACTGGACACAGCACCCTGGATGCCCCTCACTAGGGCTGAGTAGAGGGACAGGATCACATCCCTCTACCTGCTGGCAATGCTCTTCCTCATGCACCCCAGGATCTCATTGGCCTTCTTGGCCACAAGGGCCCTGCTGGCTCCAGAGGGTCTGGATGGTTAGAACTCTACAGGAGAAGAGAGAGGGATAGAAAAAAACCCACCTTCCTAAGGAAAGATGATGAGATTTTGGATAAACACAGATTGGTTATAGGTTGGAAGGTAAGGGAATGAAGGTATGGGGAGGGAAGGAAGTGAATGAAAGAAGAACATGGACAGTCCAGCTTCTTTTTCCAGAAAATACAGCAATCTCAAGCACACCTAAGATAAAGATTTCAGCAAAGATTTGATATTTATTTCTGCATCACTTCAGACCTATGCAGCACTCAGAGCTGAATGTGCTTACAGAGACAGACACATTAACCAACAGAGGGAAGGAGATGAGCCTCTTTGACCCAAAAAAGCACAAGGATAGACCCAGCTCAAGAACATCCCTCCCAAACTGAACAAAAGGGGAGAAGGAGATTTAATTTTGAAAGGGAAGAACTACCCTCCAAAATCAGGGACAGGTCACCACAGCTTTCTGTTCTTGGCTAATGGGAAGAAAGGGAAAAGAAAAGGCAAATCCCTGGGAGCATTACCTGGCAGTCAGCACGATGGTTTGCTGGAACAGACACCAAGTTGTAACAGAAATGTGGCAGGTTCCCATGCAGGGACAGCAGAGAAAAGGACAGTGGAGACGAGTGCAAGACAGCAGGAGGCAATGGTCAGCACATGTCCAGGAAATTGGAGATGGGCAGGACAAACCTGCTGAAGCACCACTGAGGACGTGTTCAGTCAGAAATTATGCCTGGGCACATTAACACAAAGCAGCAATAGCACCACACGGTTTCAGGGAGTGGCTATGAAACAATTTTCCTTGTTTATGCAGCAACCTGTTTATGGGACCTGAGGATAAGAACTGGCCCAAGCAGTACGAGAAGTCCATTATATTGAGAGGTATTTTACACGACTCTGCTTCCATTTTATATGTGACCTAGGGGAGGCCATGGAAGATGCTGGCAAAGAGGGGAAAGAGGGAGGACAAGCTGTGAAGAGGTGTTTCTAAGCTGAAAGAAAAAAGAAAGGAAAATGCCCATTGGAACTTTGCTACTTTTAGCCTTCCTGTTCTAAACCTGTCATTGTGAACACTGTGGCTTTTATCAATTACCTTTTACAATCACAGCTATGCTGTTGTAACCGCTGGACTCTGCCTAGCAGGCTGCAGCTCCCTGTGAGCACAGTGGGGGTTTCCTAGGGCCATGCTATCAGTCACATCCCGGAGTCCATTTCGGACAGCCCTGTGATCTGGCTGTGGCAGCCAGCAGTGTTACAATGCAATGGTGATAAAGGAGGTAGAGAAGGGTCTTCCATGAGGGTGGTGACATGGCTTCATTCACATTTTGTCCCAGAGCCCTTGGAGGCAGAGAGAGAGAGACCTCATGGTCTGGGTGTGGGGTGGTTTTGTCAGGGGCCCAGGGGCGGTCCCTGGGCGGGGTTGGGGTACAGGAGCCAATAGGGAGAAACTGAGGGAGTGGCCAAGGCTAGGTCAAGAAACAGGGGGACATGGCATCACAGGATCAGGGGGTTAACAGGCTACCATGCTACACGGTGATGGAAAATATTAAATCCTATTATGGCACAACGGGGTTTTTTCTTGAGAGGGACACTGACTGCTTTAACCTACTGTGGCAATGCAGATGGCTCTCCTTTGATCCCTGAAGATGAGGTTGCTAATAATTGATTCATTATAGGACAATTTTGCCATGCAGACAGAAAAGAATATTTTCAGTTTTGTTTTCCATTGTCACAAGTATCTTACTTTTCTGTGCATATACTGAGCCCTGGCATTCTGCAGTACCTTTGTGTTTCCTCCCCTCTATTTTTCACATAGAGTTCAACATTCTTATTTCTTACACATTGAATGAATGGAACTTTAATTTTTACCAAAAAAAAAAAAAAAAAAAAAAAACCAAAACCCAAAGCCTAAAAAAATCCTAAGTAAGTTAATTAACAGGTTGGGTTGAGTATTTCTTTTTTTTCCCTAATCTTGCATAACACAGTATGCAGCACGAAACCCAGGCTTCCTGAATGCTTTGAGCAAGGAAGGCACTGTGACATTTAAAAAGCAAAGCAGAATACAGATCGTGTTCTATGTACTAAAGCCTAGTGTTACGTGCACTATGACCTAAGAATTTCAGTACTGATAGAAACAAACATAAAAAAAATAAAACCCTAGAAACATCTCTACGTAAGGATAGGGGATCATGACCCAAGAAATAGATGCTGGAGTTCACCTTTTCACTTCAGAATACTGGAGACGAATACCACATTGCAGTACCAATGACAGAGGTTTCAATGAAAAGGTGAAAATCATCCTGAAATTACAAATTAGACAAACTGCATCTATGGGACAAGCTGGCAAGATACAGACTCGGTGGGTGGTCTGCAAGATGGGAAGGAAATCAGCTAAAAGGCTGCACTCAGAGAGTGGGGATCAGAGTGTGTCCAGCTCTGGTCCCCATGGCTCAAGAAAGACACAGAAAGACTGGAGAGGCTCCAAAGGAGTGCCATGACCTGACCTCTGAGGAATGACAAAAGGAGATCTCTCCCCTGGACAAGAGAAGCCTGAGGGGGAATCTCATCACATTATTCCAGTAACTATTCCTGGGTAACTACAAAGAGGACAGATTGTCTCTACATGAGGAGCCACGTGGAGAAGGAAAGGGGAAGTGGACAATTCACACCAGAAAAGGTTTCATCCCTGTATAAGAGAAAGTTTTTACAGTAAGAATAATCATTCCCTGGAACAACCTCTGCATGGTCATGGCAGACTCCCCATCTCTGGATGTTTTTCAGATATGACTGGGCAGGTTCCTACATGATCCCCTCTGGCTCCCCTTCCCACAAAAGGCTGGGCTGAATGAACTTTGGACATCTCTTCCAATCTGGGCTATTCTATGATAATGAAAAGTTATAAAATGTATTTCCAAGCAGGTACTTTTTGTAATAATTTCCCTCAGATATTGCTTGATGCAGAAATGAAGCAGGTGGGAATCTTTCCATTTTCTCAGCCTCTGTGACCTCAGCCTCTGTTTAAAACCTGATTTCACATTCATCCTCTCATCCTCTAACCACAAATGGAGAACTTTTCCCTCTCTTCTCCATTTTTTTTTAAATTTTCCTCTGATATTTTTTCCTACTTTTTGGGGTGTTTGTTTAGGTTTAGTTTGATTTGGTTTATTTTTTTGTGAGCTACATGGTTTAAAAGTGGTTTTTTTTTTTTTTAATCTACATTCAAAGTAATGCCTTTGACTTTCACAGAATGCTATTTTTCTCCTATATTTAGGATAATAAAAGAGACAAATGTAAATTGTTTCACCTTATGTTATTTTAGGTACTCAGCAGTTAGTTCTGCAGAGCACAACTGCAGCCAGTTTGCCACCTTGTTGATATCAAAACCAGGAGTGAAAAACTTTCCCATCCAATGGGAAGTTTTTCCATTAACTTCTCAGAAACTGAGAACATGAGTACCTCACCCTTCAGCTAAGCATTTACTTAATTCTCAGCTGAAATAACACATTCATTTTGCTCAAATCCAAAGCACAGAAACCAGTATGAATTCTGGTCACTTGCTTCTGCAGCCTCCTGCTTGTGGTATGGACCCTTGGGAGCCAATGACCAAATTAAAATGCAGCACTTTAGGAGAGGCCATGCTCCTGGTGAAACATTGCAATGTTTTGGAGAACACACCCATGGGACCTGTAGCAAGAAATTTCAGGCTGTGAGTGGGTGTGTGTTTGTGTTCAGACTCCAAATGAAAGTCCTATATTTCCCCCAAAACTTTTTGACAGAAATAAAAATATTTTGATGGACCAGAAACACTGCACCTCAGGGAATCAACACTTTTTTTTTAAAGGTTTCTTTTTCATGTAAATAGGTTTTTTTCTAAAACAATTGCATTTTGACATTTAAAAAAAGTGTTTCAAAACAAAACATACCCTGAACTTTCCAACTGGATCCCTTAATTTCCAGATTTTTCCCTAAACAAATTCTAGATCAATACTTCCCACAGGTTCATGTTAATTAAGAGCCAGATATTTTACTGTAGGGAAAACAAAAAAGCATGATTAATTTTTATATTCACAAATAATCTTCATCCTTATGCCATAATGATTTTTTGCCTTTTTATATATATACCTTTTATATACCCTTTTATGTAGCTTTTATGTATCCTCAGTGCTTTTAGCATGCATACTTGTAATTCCTTAAGTCTGATAACTTAGTTTAGACTCAATATTCCATTAAGCCAGGAGACCAAACATCCTGGAGACCTTGCAGTTGGGGCCAGAAAATCCTATGCTATCCTGAGAAATTAAGGTCTTCCCTAGAATATCCTGTAAACTAAGGCCCATCCAGGGGCAGATTCCTCAGGATGGGGGGGTTCATTCAAGCCTCTCATTGGGGAAATCTTTGATAGGTATGCTGATTTGGAAGGTTGATGAATTGTGTGCGCGATCGATCGTCGGTGTGCATTTCGGGGTGCATTTCAGGGTGCATTTGGGTGTGCATTTTGGTGTATTCCACCTGGATGAAGTTGCACACCTTAAAGATCCTTAAATAAATACTGAGGTAAAAACCCCTTTTCCCTTAAACCATGTTTGGTTCTTAATTTTAAGACCAGGGAAAGGCAACAATCCCAGTTCTCATATACCAAATATTCTATTTATTCACAGCAGATTTTGTTTCTTAAGGTGCTCATACACCTAGAAAGGTTTTCTGAAGGCTTTCTTTCCTCTCAAGTAGTCAGAAATTATTTTTAAGCCAGAAAGGGCTATGAATCATTTAAGTTCTTTCCATTGTACATTACTTTGTATTCATCAACAGAATTTAATCTTCTTTCAGACAGCTTTGTTAAGGTGCCACAAGTCTCACCTAAGCATAATAATTCTGCATTTCCTACCATCTTTATTACTTTGTTGATCATTAAATCAATTATCTGAAAAAAAAAAGGATGTATTCAACACTGATTTGAAGATTACAGTAGATGTGCTGAGACTTGACAAAGATTCATAAACAAAACAAGATAAATATTGCCCTTAAAATTAAAAGGGGGGAGTTTGTCTTCTGCCTCAGCAGTTCCAGTACTTAAATGAATAGTTCAGGTTCCTGGTGATAACCCACCCTCTTGACCTGCAGATCCCGAGCAACCTGGTCTAGTGGAAGGTGTTGGGGTTTGGAAAGAGATGATCTTTACAGTCCCTTCCAACTCAAACTGTTCTAGGATTCTGTGGTTGATCCTACCAGAACAACCACAGAAACCAAGTGAACACCAGTCATTGGGCAGTGCATTGCACAGTGGTGGAGAGAGAAGGAAACAACCATTGGAGTTGTCTTCTTAACTTATTGTCAGCAATGTCTAAGAGGACACAGGAAATTTCTGGAAGAAGTTTCCAGAACACATCATCCTCTACAGAGAGGAACAACTGGATGATCAGCAGGACCAGCACAGTCATGCAGCAGGACTGTCTAATCACAGGCTGGAGAAAGGTCACAAATTTCACTGACAGCTACAGCCACTCATGTCAGCATCTGCAGCAGCAAAGCATCTCAGCACCCCTCTGCACCACCAGCCACAGTCAGTGAAGGCACCACAGGCTGGGCTGGCACAGCACATTCCCAGGTGGAGAGTGGCTGCCATGAGACATTCTGGTGTGTGGCACTCAGGATCTGGAGACAGAGGCACAGCGACCATGTCCTACAGACATCATCCAGGGTGACAGGCCTGTGTGTCGAGTGGAGGAAGACAGCTGTGGGCCAGGGGCTTAGTTTACTCCCTGGATTCTTTAATTTTTTTTCTCAATTCTACACACTTCAGGCTTTAGGTATTCACCTGGCATCCTACTGCTCCTCTCCTTGACTTCAGCAAGAGTCAGAAAGACTTGCAGTGCATGTGGCAGGATAAATCTCCAAACACATTGGAAGTTCAGGCTCTAGAGTAACAAATTCTGGGAGAGTCCTCATAGAGACAGTGGTGGCTAAGCCTCATAGAAGCACAGAATCATAGAATGTCCTGAGTTGAAAGAGACCTTTGTTAAGGTGCCACAAGTCTCACCTAAGCATAATAATTCTGCATTTCCTACCATCTTTATTACTTTGTTGATCATTAAATCAATTATCTGAAAAAAAAGGATGTATTCAACACTGATTTGAAGATTACAGTAGATGTGCTGAGACTTGACAAAGATTCATAAAGAAAACAAGATAATTGAGTCCAACTCCTGGCCCTGTACAGGGCATCCTGAATCCCACCACGTGCCTGAGAGTGCTGTCCAAACACTTTTTCAACTCTCTCAGGCTTGGTGCTGTGACCACTTCCCAGGGGAGCCTGTTACAGTGCTCAGCCACACTCTTTGTGAAAACTCTTTTCCTAAAATCCAAACTAAACCTCCCCTGACAGCTTCATGCTGTTCTCTTGGGCCTTATTGCTGGTCACCAGAGAGAAGAGATCAGTGCTTGCCCCTCGTCTTCCCCTCATGAGGAAGGTGTGGACTGCAATGAGGTCTCCCCTCAGCCTCCTCTTCCTCAGCCTGAACAAGCCAAGTGATCTCAGCCACTCCTTGTGTGGCTTCCCCTCCAGGCCCTTCACTATCTTCATGGCCTTCCTTTGGACACTTTCCAATAGCTCTATATCCTTACATCCTCAGCCTCACTTACTGCCACTCTAATAGCAGTTGTAGGAATTAGACCTTCAGGTGCAATTCTTTTCACAAGGTTTTTGATTTACTAAGTACTAGACATACTGTGTCCTTTTGGAAATCAGCTTCCAACTCCTTTTTCCCCACACAGAATAAGCTGTTAAGGTACAAATAAGAACTGCTCGTGAATAATGGAAATTTCCTCCACTAAATGTGTTTTGTTTTAGTTTTTTTTTCTCTTAGTGTGCAGCCGTTACCTCTGCAAATACGAGAAGCGTGTCTGTTTCTTTAAGAGGATCTGTGTGTTCCCATAAATGCACCCACACAAAGCACTAAATTACTCTTCCAAACAAAGGGTACTGCATCTCTGAACCACTGCAGAGGTGTGCATGAGCTGTCTCTGAACCAGTTCTCGCAGGGGCAAGGAACAGATGCTGCTCTGCTTGGGCTGAAGCACCCTTCCCAACAGCTGTGCATCCCAGTGATGTCCTGCTGCAGCTGGGCACCAGGCTAAGGAAGTTATAGTGCCTCTCTTATCCAAGCTGGCTCATGGATCTTTGCATCTTTCAAGGTCAAATGCTGTTTCTGAACAGGCTATATTTTTGCCAAATATGCTATTTATTCCATGATTGTCTCTTACAACCAAAGTCCTTTAGTATCCATAATGTGAAGCAATGCTAAAATATTGCTTCACCATTTTTTCCCTGTGCTAGTCCAGCAACGAGCCAGGAGTCCAGAGTGGGACATCACACACAGGAACGTGATGCCAGATCACAGGAAAGGTGGTCTTGCCATGCAAAATGCCAGAACAGACTGGAAACCTGAATGGCAAAAGCAGAAGGACTGTGTATGATCCCTTCTGCAAAAAAAGATCACTATGACATAAAGACAAGTAGGAAGGGTGTCTGGAAAAGAGGGATAAGGCTCGGGATGTCTCTCCACTGTTCCATATTTTGACAATAAATAAGTTTACACTCAGTAAAAGGACAGACATCTACAGTGTAAATGGCTGTTCCTCAACTATTTGTCCAGGCTTCTGTTCAGACAGTGAAGACAAAGCTTGAGCATGATTTTTCTGTCCTATAGCATGCATTTTAAAAGAGTTATCTTGGTAGTGCCTTAGAAATATCTATTTCTCTGCCCTGTCCACAAAAAGAAAGCTGGTGGCTACTTTGCATGAATCTAACTCTACTAAAGTAAAGGAAAATAAATTCCATTCATGATCAGGATCTCAGACAAAATGCACTCCTAGGCCTGCACATGGGCATGGGGATCCTTGTGTAAAAAGGTGAGGGGGATGAGCAATTTTCATTGCAGTTCAAACTACTCCAAGATTATGTGAGTGGTCCCCAAAATTAAGGGGGATGGGGAGGAGCATGGGATTTATCCTCTGATGGTCTGGCTCCACAAATTAAAGTCTCACAGGATGAGCTAGAGCCAACATCCCTCCAACTTTGTACCTGTACAGCCATCAGAGGAAATATTCTCACCAAACACAAGCCTGCATTCCACAGTGAGAGCAAATGGAGGTGCATCACCTCCAGACAGTTTAACTCCAAAGGTGAGATGAAGGCAGAAAAGAGGACTTCTGATAAGAACATTATCCCCATCACAAATGCACCATGGTTGAATAACCATCCTTGATTATGAGATGTATTGGAATGGACAGTATTTATAACCAAGATACTCTTCAGTACTCACACAGTATAGCTGGTGGTATATACAGATTTTAGATCATGTATCTCTCTTAAGACTAAGAAATACTGTTCTTTCTAGCCAGAATAGGCTACAGGGATTCTGTTGCCAA
This sequence comes from Corvus kubaryi, assembly GCF_017639235.1. Classification (NCBI taxonomy): domain Eukaryota; kingdom Metazoa; phylum Chordata; class Aves; order Passeriformes; family Corvidae; genus Corvus; species Corvus kubaryi. The sequence continues at coordinate 31,893,841 of NW_024581127.1, forward strand.
CCATAACATATAAAAGAACCTATAAAATTACAGTCACACACTAAGGCACATGTCTCACATTTAACTTAACGTTTATCTTGTCAGGAAATTCAGCTAGACCATGCCAACATTTTGTTTCATTCATGCTGTCTTCAAAATCTTCTGTTGTTGAGAGAGGAAAAGGAAGGGGAGAGAAAAGGAAGGGGAGAGAAAATAAAATGCAACAGAATCATTCAAGTATATATATAAAAGGAACAAGGTTCAAAATAATCTCACAAATAAGGCTCAAATCCAAAAACATCATACAAAGGACTCCATAGTAACAGCATTCACCTTTACTTTACATGGATTGAAGTTGCCATCCTCAATTTCATCTGGAAAACAAACAATGATTCTAAAATCCTAAGTTCTAAAATGTGCCCTTTGCACGTCTACAACAGGAAGTGGACTCCTTGATTTCTGATAAGCCTTATTCTGTTGAAAGGTTTTGGGGTTTTTGGTGCTGAGGAAGTCACCTTCACACACTACAGACCTGTTATCAGCCACTCCTGAAGAACACACTCATAACAAAAATCAATTGGAACAAAAAAAATAATGCAAAAGAGTGAAATGGCATCTACATATTTCAAAATTATCTAAAATATCTTTATTTCCCTCCTATTAGGAAAAAAATATTTCCTTACTTAAAATACAGCTTACACAACTAAATTATTCATCATGATGAATTATTTAGATATGTGTGGACTTAATATGTTTACAAGTCCCAAGCTGTTTTACAAAAGAGGAAACATTTATATAATTGGCCCTCAAACTCTTTTTAAAATGTTCCTGTGATGTGAGGCTTCTGGTTATCAGTGGCACTGGTTCTGAAAGCAAAGCTTTTATAAACAGAGCATTTGGTGGGAAGATGGGAGCAGTGGGAAATGACTAAGTAAGATGATCTTTTCTTAGTAATTGGTGATTATTGCTGCTGAACAAGGTGATTCTTCCAAACTCCAACCTGTAAGCCTTGAGTTATCTCAGGTATGGTAAAAGGTCTCCAAACTAGACATAATTAAATCACTGACCTGAGGCATTATCTCCCAGAAAGACACAGGGCAAGCCAGACCCTCTTCCCTGTGAACGTCAGTACTTTCCCCACGGCAATTCATATTCCACAGGTCCCCAGAGGAAGCCACTTATGCTGAGGAATAAACCCGCCCTTGGCAGCCCAAGAAGGCTTTTGATAAGTTCATTTTCACCTCTGTCATGCTCTGCACACCACTCTCCTCTCAGAGTCTCTGGCAGTTTCCCCTGGATATCTCCATGGTCAGAAGTCCTCATGGAAATGCTCTTTGCACGTGCTGCCAGACCTCCCGTCTCTCTCTCAAAACTCTCTCTGAAAGCTCCTGATGACCCTGGTCCTGACAATTCAGAAAATTTTAGAGGCCACTCACTTTCTGTTATAGATGGGTAAAAAGCTGGACTAGATAAAACCCTAAGAAGACTGGTCTGATCCTACAGGTGACCCTCATTTTAGCAGGTGATTGGAATAGATGTTCCTTCCAACCAGAATTATCCAATGAAACTTCTGTGAACAAAAATAACTTTTTGCTATTCCCTTCACCAGAGAGTAAGTACAATAGCAGTCCCAGAAAGAAGCTAAGACTGGCTAAGAAAGACAGGCAGGGAAGCTCATCAGTCCTGGTGCTCCCTTTACTAAGGTAACCTCAACCCAGAGAAGTGCGTACAAGAAACACCTATCCCAAGAGAAATAACCTCTGTGCTTTACCTGCTCTGTCTCCAGATGAGCCCTCAAACTCCAAAGAGTCCCAGAGGAGACACAAAGGAGATTGATGTCCTTGGATCTCCTGGTTGTAATATAGCAAAAAAAAACCCCAAAAAACAAAACAAAACAAAAAATCAAAACAACGCCCCAATATCCCAAAACAAACAAGCAAGCAAACAAAAAAAACCAAAAAAACCCCCAACAAAACAAAACAAACAAACAAAAACTCCACAAAAAAACCCCAAACAAACAGACACCTCAGGTGCACTGAGGAAGGGCTTCCCTCTGTGTTGGATCTTACAGAACCAGTTCTATTGAATGACATTTCTTCATACAATATCCTGACACGTTCTGCTCATTCTGCTCTGAGGGAAGCACCTGTGCTTGTACAGGAAGCAGGCACCTTACTTTGGGAGGGGAAGCAAGGCAGGAGTGATGCTGCAGCCCCTGTATTCCTCCTGCCTGCGAGTGTGATGACCAAAGTAGCTACAGCCATACCCTCTCCTATCCCAGCCACAGGTTTCTCTGTATTCAAACAAGTGAAGGAGTCACACCACAGCTGGCTTTTATTACACATAATGCAGTATTCCAAATTAGAGCATTCAGGCCTTGCTTCTCGTCTTCGCTCTCTCAGCACTTTGTGTCTGTATCCTTTATTTGCAGACAATGTCTCATCACTTGTGCCCAACACAGTCAATTAACTCTCTCTTTACACTGAACACTTTTCCTCGTCTCGGCAGTGCTGGGTTAGAGGTTGGACTTGATGATCTTAAAGGTCTTTTCCAACTTAAATTGTTCTATGATTCTATGATTCATGTACAAGGCGTTCCTCACCTTTGATCTACCATCTGACAGTGCAGCAGATATCCATGTTTCACTGCTGATTCTGGCATTCAAGGTGTCCTAATTTCATCTAACTAACCTATTTCAGGGTACCCTATCCCCACTACATCTGGGCCACTTTTAGCTTATTGTCATGGAGATTTTGTAGCTCATAGCAGAAAAGCAGGTACATGCTAAACTGAATTTCACCCTTGTAGAGCCCAAGTGGAGAGGCTGGGTAAACCCTGGGAGGCTGTAGGAAAAAATTAGATAAATCTCTTTGACCACATTGTGCAGCAGTAACTCCAAGGCTCATAATTCAGCAGCGATCCTGACATCTGCTGTTTGTCCCCAAGCAGGAGCAGGGAGCAGAGGAACAGAGTAGCCATGGTTACATCTCGGTCGCTGCTGCCGGTCACTGCCATGTCATTGGGTGATTCCATGACCACAAAGTCCCACCCTGGGACAAACTGGATTAACAGTCATCTGATGCAGCCTGTTTCACCCTATAAAGTCTGTTTATGACTCTGGATAATGATTAATATCCAAGGATATTAATTAACTTGCTCTGAGGGGCCTTGCACACCTAAGGTAGCGTTAGGCAGTCGCACATATGAATCACCACAGAGCACTGCTGATCCAGCAGTTGCCAAAAACAAAGGGAAGCCATTCCCCCCACTGCCAGAGCCCAAAGTGTGTTCAGCATGTGCTGCTGTAGGCAAGAGGGTTATGCTGGTGGGTATTTTTAGTTCAACTAGCAGCGACTATTTCTGCACTCCGATGTCTGATGCTGAGCTATCCCACCTTCTGTTTCTCGATCAGGATATTATTATTAGCTGCACCAGATGATGAGCTCCTCAGCACGGCAAGTTTAATAAAGCACTAATGTCACCCGCTACCAACGCAAGGCACCTAAAGAAAACAAGGCCTAATTTACAGTGCTACTAAAAATTAGCAAGAGTCTGCTGATCATTCCTCACTAGTTTTTTCATTGTTTTTTTTTTCAACAATCTTTCTTCCCTCTTCAGACAAAAGAATTGATGCAATCCAAAAGAATTGAAGCAATCCAAATGAATTGATGCAATCCAAAATCTATTCCTCCCTTCCCCATCATGAAAGAAAGAACACATCTAAGGGCTTTTCACGTAACCTTCTGGAATTATTATTCATCTCCACATCAACCATTCATCCATATGGACTTCTTTCAAAAAAGAGTAGCCTTGCTGACATAATGTCTTTCTGCCTTGTCCCTCTTCTGCCTCTCAATGCCCCTGACTTTGCTGCTTGGTTCCCCAAGCAAAGACAAATAATGTTCAGGTGGTTGTGACATTCCAGGCTAAAACAGCAGCTTGACTTTGATCCATCCATGGCTGCCAACAAAAGCTTTTCAACCGAGAGGGTTCAGGCTTCCACGCCTTTCTCAAACAACAATCCCTTCACAGCCTTGTGCATTATCTTTTCTTCTGAAAAGACTTTTGTGCACAGGGATGACTCCTGCTGTTCCTGAGGTCAGTGGCAAACATCCCCCAGCCTCCAGTGGTGCAAGGGCTGGGTGGCTGCAGAGCAAAGCACTCTAGAACATCACACAATGAGACTTTATTTCCTCTAACATCTACCCTGGCAAACTGTACCCTCATACAGCTCAGCCTAAACACAGCTGCAAAGGGAGAGGGAAACAGAGAGAAAACAGCGAGGCACAAACAGAGAAGAGAAGTTTTCAGCTTAGACTTTAAAACAAGACAGGCAGGAAAAGAAAATAGTGCTGGGCTACTGCAGGGTGTAGAACAGGTTTATGCAGGGCAATGTACTCTGTAAACTCCTGTAAGAAGAGTCACTTGCAGCAGCAGACACTGCTCAGCTCTAATGAAATCCATCTGCCTTGTCCCACAGAGATCCTCATGTCCTATGACGTGGGATAGTTGGGCCCTAATAGCGCAGAAGAGCTGTGCAGATGTGAGCCAGTACCTGCAGCACTCAGGTGCTCAATCACACAGAGGGGGAGCAGTTGCTACAGGTACTGGCAGACTGCCAGCTCAAAACCTGTAGCCCAGAGTTCTCTGCAGAAACCAAAATACCAGTAAGAACCCAATTTTTTTTTGAGCATGCAAATCCAGAAAAGTGGCATATAAAGGGATCTTCCAAAAGTGGGTGTTGCCCCATGCTGCCCCATCACCTCTGAAACAAATGGGAGACTTTTTCATGCAAATACAATCAGTGGTTTCATGCAGACACCTCAAAGCTGACACTTACAAGCCAAGGGCCTATTTAGCAAGAATATGAGGTTACATCATCTATAGGCATCATCTCCTCGCAATGAGGTCAAGTCAAAGCCACTGAGCAGAACAAGAGGCTATGAGTGGAAAGGAGGAGATAATTTAACAGAGATGGAGGTTTTCTTACTGAAACACCTCTCTTGTCTAGGATTCAGTGGATGGAAATGCTGGTCCTTTTGCTCTGTTCTTTAAGAAATCATTCTCATACAATAGGATTGCTTTTCCTACTGCCACAATGGTTTTGGCAGTATGGGTTGACAAATTGACAGGTATACCAGCAACATTTCACTCAAGGCACATCCTCCAAGTAATACTCACATTCTTTAGGGCCATAAAAAGGTTATGGGACTGTGCTTGCCAGCCTCAGAAACAAATGCAATGTTAGCAATGAGAGAAAACAAAATTACACATTAGAAGTTGGTGCAGAGCCGAATTCCTTCCCAGTCATGCAGATCTGCATAGGAATACAATAGGGGAGATATTTTTGCCCAACTAGTTGGACCAAGAAAGAGCCTGGTCGTCCCCAGGCTGCTAGATGGTGGCATCAGGGTGTTAATAGCACAGGTGGTCGCTACCAAGCCAAGTTACAATAAGAAACTCCCACTTGCTATTGTGCTGCATTCTGTGAATCCTCAAAAGCCACACTGTGGCCAGAATTTGAAGTTTCCATGCAAATAAGACAAACATCAATTTACTGTCACACCATTGCTATGCATTTTCAGTACAAGTCTGTTGTTTAATATCTGCAGTTTCACCTCTAAATTCCAACAGGGTGCACAAGGTCTTACCTATCCATGACAACATCACATAGCTAAGAACAAAGAAAAAGAAATTATGATGAATGTAACTACTAGATATACATGTAAAAATATATATATACACACTAGATACACTGCTGTAAAATCAAGAATTTGGTAGGCATATCTAGCAGGAAAAGGTCAAACTACTGCTTAGATTGTGTTATTCCCATGATCTGAAGGATGAGAAAACACAACAGGTAGGAAGAGCATATCAGGGTATTGCATTTACCTAGAGTGCCTCGTGTGCAGTAAGCAAACTTTGTAGGTCCCTCTGTGACCACTGAAAATGATCTTAGTACTGAAACATACACAGGTCAGATGTGTGGGGACTACAGAAACAAAAAGTCCACACCACGGCATGTCTGGACCCAAGAGAGAAGCAGAAATGCCATGAGATTTCTGGCAGATTTGTAGGAGGACCAGAGAGAGCACCCACCCCCCTCAAAGCTATTCTCTTTCAGTATGGGACAGCACATGGATGTCAGCAGCATCTGAATGTACAAAAGAAAGTCTTCCTTTTACACTTTGTTTGGATGCTCCATCTGCAGCAGTGGAGCAGGGAAGAAATAAAACTGCTGAATAACAGAGTCCTTAACATTGCAGGCACTAATAATAGGATTAGAGAGAGAATAAAATCATATCCTCTTGGATTTGGAACATTTGGAGGAAGCCAGCTTCTGACTCACTCTCCCAACAAGTTGAGATCAGGCATGTCACGGTGCTGACCTTCTGAAGGAGGACTCAGATCAGCCCAGCAGCCACAACTGCTCAGGTGGTTTCAGCCCATCCCCTCCTTGAGCAGTGTTAGCAGAGGTCATGCTTCATCACAGGCCTGAGGTTCTTGCAGCATGTCAGGCACTGCCAGCGTGCAAGGGAGGGAACTGGGTACAGGGGACACGACAAGAAATACACACAAAGTGAGACTCCTGCGCTGTTTGTGCTGGTGGACACACTTCTATCAGAGCTGTGTTGGGGGGAAGCACTCTCAGACTGTCTCACCAGTGGGGGAAGAAGGTTTCAAACCATGAGCAAGGAAGCTGATGGACCCCAGGGGTTACAGAGTAAAGAGACCCAAAGCTTACACCACCTGAGCCCATAGACCAGGATGGAATTATAACCTTCCCAAGTGCTGATGGGGTATCTGCTCAGTGGACACAAAGGTTCCCATTGCATCATCGTGGGTATCATTTAGACTGCCAAGACCAGTCTGACTCTGAAAGAAGATGAAAATTGGCAAAAAAATGGTTATTTCTGTATCAATTGTGGATTGGGTACATAATTTTAAGGGAACCAAACAGACAGAGAAGTGTCCAGTTTCTAATGTAAAGATCTCATTGTCCCCCTCCTCACTGGGAAAACTTTTCCATGGTTAAGTGTCTGCCTCATTAAACAGTGAATCTAGCCAATCACAACAGAGTGTAAAAGGAAAAAACATAATATTGCAGGAGAGAAAATAACACTGATTATTGAATAGAATAATAAACAGCAGTGTACACATAGGCTCAAAATAAAGTGAATAGCATTGTTAAACTAAAGGCAAGGTACAACATTCTTCTTCAAATCATCTCTTGCTTCAGGTTACTACAGATCAGGATCTGGAAAAAAGCATTTTCCTTATTTAAAAAAAAAAAGAAAAAAAAAAAACAAAAAAACAAAACAAAAAGACCAATACAACACCAAAACCACAAAACCCTGGCTGCAGCATTTCCAAAATTCCTGCCTCAACCTGTTGGGAAAAGCTGACTTTAGAACAGCAACTATTGTATAAGTCTTCTTTTGTTCTGAGCTCTGAGAGCCACAGTGGGTGACTAATGAAAATAAGGAGCGAAATTTTAAAAGATGCTTAGTTATATCATGAGATATAAATTTTTCCCCTTAGAATGATGCTGTGAGCAATGTGAGCATTGAGAGAGCAGCTCTTAACAGCCACGCACAAAACAAAAGAAAGACTGTGTTCCCTTCCATTACTAAACTAATAAAATACAATAGAAAGAGCTATAAGGCAAAATGAAAAAATCTCTCCTAAGCTTTCCAGGTTAAGCAATGGAAAAAGCTGCCAGAGTGGGGGACACTGAGCATTAAATACTGGATATCTGAGGTGGGGAAGATCCTTGCTGTTTCCACTGATATCAGCCCTGACTTACCATGAACAGCCCTCCACAGAGGGTTTCTGTGGCCAAGCAGTGCTCAGGAAAACATCGAGCTTCCCTGCTGTACCCTGAGTCCTTTCTAACAGAAGTTTTCAGCCCTGTAGCAATCAAAAGTCCATGTATGAATTCTGGCTTCTCCGTAATCACCTGCCCACCGCTAGCAGCAAAGTGGGACTGTGTAGGAATACTTGCAGGGTGTTAATGTGTAATACCCAGAGCCCTTTCACCTTCAATCATCTGCTTGTGCTGATGAGAGGGGTCACTGCTCTGCGCCTCACTGAGCTGCCCCTGGATTATGCACTTTACATCTCTGCAACACATGTAAACAGGATTGCGGCTTTGTTACTGGTGTCTCAGTGTCAGACACGGGATCAGGTTTGTGCTCTTTTTACAGGCATTTTGACAGGCACTTTTATTCCCTCTCTGTTATTACAAAGAAGTCTCAAGATTTAAATATTCTCTGGATTTGAAGCAAACACCAAATCTCATGCAGAAATACACCATGCAATGTGCCCAGTCTCTTAAGGACTGTAGCCCTACAGTGCTTTAGTTTAATTAATGTAAGTATCCAAAATCATCCTCTTCAGTTAAACTTGGTATCTGTGAGCACTGTTATTACCATGGATCAAAGAGCCCCTTGTAGAGAAGACCTGTTGTGATGAGGTCAAGTTCCTCAAGAAATTATTTTTCAAATTGAAGCACTGATGCCAAATAGCTGCCTGTATCTTCCTTTTGTATCCCTTACCTTATCAATTTCCCTTGGGATGGAGCATAATTCCCAGGTAATTTTTACAGCACTTCTGCATAAGAACTGGACATGAGGTCCTGCCTACCCGAATTCCTTGTTCTATGGCTTGCAGGAGGAGAATGTTTATAAACATAGAGAAAAGGTGGGTGCAATTCTGCTGTCTGTTCTGTACCTATAAACTTAAATTATATTCCATCTCCTGCTGATTTTAGGAGGATGTACATAGAAAAATGCAGGATTGGGACCAAAAACCATGCTGATTTTCAAATCAGGTTGAACATGAGAGACAGGTGCTTCTTAACCTTTACTACATGTACAAGGATATACATATATATATATAAATAAATATATGTATATATATATATATATACACACAAATATATCAGTACTTGCATTGGGTCATACCCAGACCATCCCCATGTTATAATTAGGAAGCATTTCCAGCTACACAGACAAGGATGATTTGGAGAGGACAAGGGACACCAGAGAGGAAGAACAGGGTTTTAGACAAGGAGACAGAGACAGCAGCAGCGTCAGATCTCTTTCTCCTTAGTGCTGACAATAACAAACAAATAAACAAATAAAAATAGTTCTGTGGAAGTGGAAAGAGCTCTCTGCAGTCATTACATAGCAAACACTCACAGCTTAAACACTTGGCTTAAACTTCTTATTGTCCCCCCCTTTGTGCTCCTCAGACATACGCACTCATCCACATCTATTTGCCTCCACAAGGACACTCCACAGCTTTGTATCTCTTCTGTTTATAAAATGCCAAGGACTGTCCTCAGGTGCTTTTGGATCAGAACTATTCTTCCTACCTTTTGGAACGTACCCAGTACCTGCTTCCTCACAACAGATGAAGCAAGCACCTTTGAGTGTGTGGCCATCAGACCCACATCTTTAGGATAATTTTTTTTTTTTTTTTTTTGCCTCTTAGGAGTTGTAAAGGTTTAGGAGAAGTATTTTTGCAATTCTATACATACATATATTCTCAGGTATGACTGCATTGATATTGTAATAATTTAGTCTGATTTTAAAGCACTTAAGGTAAATCTGACAGTTGTGGACTATAGTGAGGTTTCTAGTCTCGACTATTCATATACCTCTCTGCTTTACAGCTCTCTGCTGAATATGATGAGAGAGATTTATTTGTAGAGTGGGTAGAGACAGAAGTGCGTTGTCGCATAATTTTTTTCTTTAAGGATTATTAATTACCATGTCAACCTTTGCTCCGCTGCTGCTGCCCACTTTTATTTTAGAAGCACAGCCGTTCCCCACTCAGATCACATTGGGCCCCCCCACCATCCCATTTTCTAACAACCTTTTAGAATATTATTTATTATTCCTTACATATCTGAGTGGAGGAGAGAGAGAGGGACAGTATGGCAGAGATGGGGAACACGAGCCGGAAAACATGCTTGCCTGGAATTGTCATCACACTGCTGTTGGAAGGAGCGAGCCGGAAAACTCGCAGCCAACACTCACACGCAAACACACGCCAGGCACACAGCACATCGATCCCGGGGAGTTTGTGAGCAGCCCCACAGCTCTTACCTGGGTTGTCTGGGATCCCTCTGCAGTGCAGCTCCCTCAGCTCCCTCTGCCCTATTTCCCCCGGGAGCAGTGGGGCCGGGGCTGTGACCGGGTGCCGGTGCGGGTAGGGGTTGGCAGCAGCTGGCTGCAGCCTCGGCTGCCGGGCTCTGGCTCCTGCCAGGGCTGCTGCTGCTGCTGCTGCTCCTGATGATGCCTAGGAGGAGGAGAGCCGAGTGAGGAGGAGGAGGATGCTGGCGGTGATGCTGTTGCCATGGTTACCCAACTTGGCGGCAGCACCGCTCAGAGCAACAGCTGCCCCAGCACCCAGATCTGCTCGAACCCATGGCTGCCAAGCAGCCCTCGATGTACAGGCACAGGGGTGTCACCCCAGAGCCCCTCTCCATAGGGAAAGTGGCAGCCAGGAGGATGGAGGTCACTCCTTGGCACGGTTTTGGGGCTCTGGGAAAACAGATGGAGTGATGCATCTGAAATGTTTGCATTCTGCACTTGTGGGCAAAGAGCTTGCAGCCCTGCAAAGGTCAAACACCAGCTTCCAGGAGGGAGAAATTTCGTTTTTTAGGGGGTTCTTGCATTTTTATAAAGCACTGAACAAAACAGCAAAGCTGAGGAAGGGAATGACTTTGAAAGTTGCCACTGTGATGCAATTTTAAACTTTTTCTTTTTAAAACTAAAGGCCAACTCTCTGCCTTTAAATTGGGACTTACAAGTGGTATTTTACTGTTTTATTGTGTAAAGGTTTTTGTGCATAGAAAAATCTCCCTAGAAGTGAATTCCTTGTGTGAGAGAGAACTGCCTCTAACCACCAAACAGTGAGAAAAAATCCTTCCAGAAAAGAACCCACTTGCACAGCACAGGACACTAATTCTTTCATGCATGAAGCAAACAAGCTGAACTTTGCCTTTGTCTAATGATCTGAAAATAATAAGTAAGAAAAAAGACCTCAGGTGAATGGGGTGCCACATGATCAAAATAAAGGAGTATTAACTGAGAGAGGTGTGTGAAATCAAGGCATTCACCTGCCATTTATCTATCAAAGAGGCATGTCGTGATGCTCTCATTTTGCACTGGAACATCACAAGTCACAACAAGGTCACAACAATCAGATGTCAAATCCATCCCAAAATGTCAGTGCAAAGCTACGTAATGCTCATAAGCCATGACAGTTCTTTCAGGAGCTGGTACTGTTGCAGGACATTGTGAAACCCTGTCTAGAAAATACTGGAAAAAAAAGAAAAATCACTGGTGGACACTTTCTAAAGGGATTTGCTTCCTGCTGCCAGATCTCTGCTTGCAACCTGTATGCTGCAGATGATATGAATCTATGAGCTTGAGACACCAAGAAAATGTGCTGGATGGTATTTCCTATTAAAGTATCAAACCTGGATAAATGGTTATAGAAGATGGGAGCCTACAAGAAAGATGGAGAGGGATTTTTTACAAGAGCAGGTAGTGAGAGGAAAAGGAGAAATGTCTTAAAACTGAAAGGGAGTGGGTTTGGATCAGATATTAGGGAAAAGTTCTTTACTGTGAAGGTAGTGAGGCCCTGGAACAGGTTGCCCAGAGAAGTTATGGATGCACCAGAAGTTTTCAAGGCCGGGCTGAATGGAGCTTGGAGCAACCTGATTTAGTGGAACATGTTCTCGTCCCTAGCAGGGAGGCTGGAATGAAATGTTCTTTAAGGCCTCATCAAACCCAAGCAATTCTATGATTCTATGATGTGCTGTTGGCAGCATTTCTCAAGATATTCTAGAAGACAGTGTCTCTACACCATGTTCATTTGCAGAGTCATAATCTGCTTCATATAAAATCATTTTCTATATATCTCATGACTGTGGGAGAACCTGGAACTACCTGACTGAGGAGGGAAAAGTGCCAGCCAGCATACACTGTCAGACCTCCTTGGAGCTGCTTCTGATTTCACAGCCTCCATGTATCTTATAAACCATTATCCCTGAAGATTTTTTAATTAATCTTCTTTCAGGCAACAATTTTGATGTCTGCTCAGGGATTATATGGAATAGCTGACTCAAAGGGACTTTCTAGCACTCTAAAAAGAAATAAGAAATATGTTATCTATTTTAATCTTTAAAAATGTAATGCATGTAAAATTAGATAGGACCCTGAAACCCTTCTCAAGAGCTAAAAAATATTTGCTGCATGAGATTCCCTGCTGTAATTTTGAATGCAGGGCAAGAAGTTCTCATTGCAGTAATGACGGTGAGCACATCTAAATCACGCACTCCATTATTAACTACCTGACAGAAAAACCCATGGTTATTCTGAATAGATCACTGAGACCACAGACAGATCTTATTTCTGCTAAATCAGGATGTGTACTGCAAAATGTACCTGCTGAGGTGTGTGTAACCAGTTTGCAAGATTGTGTTTTCCAACTTTGCTTATTGGGGCTATTTTTTGAAAGCTGCAGCTCTGATTTCAAGAAGACACATAAGAATAGCAGGAGAGAGGTGGCCTCTAGCTTCATGTTCTTTGGCTCAGCATGGCTGTATTTCACCACTGAGGAGTTGCCCACCTTAATTCTCTTGTTGGTGCTAAGCTGCAACACTGAGGAAAAGCCCACCTCAAAGGAGATGCAGAGTGCTTTAAAACAAATGGCTTTGATACCTCTCTGTCTGTACCCTGCAGAGTAGGCATCTTCAACTGTGCCAAGTGAGGACAAAGTGGATATAAAAAGTCTAACAAAGCACAGGAAAAAAAGTTTAAAAAAAAAGAAAAAGAGAGGTAAAATAGTTTCGTTTTCCCTCAGCCATGCAAGAAGGTCCTGCATGGTGGGATCGATGATTTGCATCATTCACTAGGGAGATAAGTGGTGTTACAGTATGTAAAGCATGCTGATTTCATATACAGATATGATTCAATAAAGAAAGGGCACATCACAGATGTATTTGACAGAGCCAAGAGGAAAAGCTGAGTTTTTAAGCACAGCATTAGTTTTTAAGGGTAAAACCTATGTCATACCTTGCAGACCTGCTAAGGAATTACAGACCCCTCTGGGAATCTCAGATGGTACTGGCGACCTATGTTTAGTCACATCTAGATTAACTTCTTGCTTTAAATAGTAAAGACAGGAAAATCAACTTATCCTAACACAGATTTCTAAAAAAAATCAGTTAAATTATCCCTTGTGCCTCTTTTTCTCTCCCTGTTCATAGGAAAACACGAGGGCTGACTTAATTAGTTGCATTTATCTACAACATCCTGAGGCAAAGGCAAATCCTATCCCTAACTCCAGTTTGGAAGAACTATCCCACCAAATCAGACATCTGATGCCTGTCAACAAAGTTTTAAACCAAAACATACCTTCTGGAAATGTCCCTTAACTGTCACCTGAGCCCCACAGCAGGCTGAGCTTTCAGCAGTGAGGACGCCCCAGTGCCTGTTTAGCTGCTGAATGTTCCCAGACTGGCTGGAATCCCTATGGCACAGACATCCTTGGACATGCTTGGTGTCCTATATCCCATCATAGGCAGAAACATTGATATTCCAGATTCTTTGTCTGGAGTCTCTGGTTATTTAATAATAACCCGAAACAGATATTCTTATTAGGTAGCAGGATAACTAATAGATGTTCAGTGGAGCAGTCCATGCTGCAGGGCACACACTGGGCTGGTAAACATTTTTACAAGTTGTAGAACCCACTTCAGTCTGTTACTCTACACTACCAGAGCTTGAGAGTAATAGTAATTGTACAAATTCTGATAAGAGCAGGGTTAAATAAAAAAATTCTTAAAATAACTGAAATAAGCTTAGAACTACATACTTCTTACTTCCTATTCATGCCTGACCAATTTGGTGACCTTCTATGACAGGGCTGCAGCACTGGTGGGTAGGCCAGAGTGACTGACATCATTTACCTGGACTTCTGCAAAGTATTTGAGACTGTCCCACACAACATCCTTGTCTCCAAATTGGAGAGACATGGATTGGATGGGTGGACCACTTGGTAGATAAAGAACTGGCTGGATGGTGCACACGAAGAGTTGTGGCCAACAGTGAATTGTCCACATGGAAACCAGTGATGAGTGGAGTCCCACAGGGGTCAGTACTGGGGCTGATGCTGTTCAACAGCTTTGTCAGTGACATGGACGGTGGGATCGAGGCACCCTCAGCAAATTCACTGACCACACCAAGCTGTGTGGTCCAGTCACAGACTGGAGGGAAGGGATGGATCCAGAGGGACCTGGACAGGCTGGAGAGGTGGGGCTGGTCAAACCTCATGAAGTTTGACAGAGCAAAGTGCAAGGTCCTGCACCTGGGTCATGACAGACACAGATCCCAGACACACCCACAGATTGGGTGGAGAAGTGATTGAGACCAGCCCTGGGAGAAGGAGTTGGGGGTGATGGGTGATGAAAAAACAATGGAATCCTGGGCTGCATCCAAAGGAGCATGGCCAGCAGGTCAAAGGAGGTAAATCTGCCCCTCTGCTCTGCTTCTGTGAGATCCCACGTGGAGTTCTGAGCACAGTTTTTGAGCTCCCAACATAAGAAGGACATGGAACAGTTGGAGCTAGTCCAGAGGAGGCCACAAAGTTGATAAGAGGACTGGAGCACCTCTCCCATGAAAACAGGCTGAGAAAGTTGAGGCTGTTCAGCCTGAAGAAGAGAAGGTTGTGTGGAGAATTCATAATCTTCCACTATATGAAGGAGGCCTACAAGGAGAGGAACTCTTTGTCAGGAACTGTAGTAATAGGACAAGGAGTAATAGGTACAAAGAGGGCAAATCTAGGTTAGACATTCGGAGGAAATTCTTTGCTGTGGGGGTGGTGAGACACTGGACCAAGTTGCTCAGGGAGGTTGTGGATGCCCCAACCCTGGGAGTGTTCAAAGCCGAGTTGGAAAAGGCCTTGAGCAACCTGGTCTAGTGGGAGGTGTCCCTGGCATGGCAGAGGGCGTTGGGACCAGATGATCTTTAAGGTCCCTTCCAACCCCTTAACGTTCTATGATTCTGTGATTCCTCTGACATCTCAATGTCAGCACATAAAACCTTACACAAGCTTGTGATTTAAACACACACACAGAGCAAGGAAGTGAGTGTGTCTCACGTAGCAAGGAAAGACCACAACCCTCAGCTTCCACCGGGAGCACACAATGAGTAGTTGCAGGCAGAGACCTCATCCTGGCTGCAACAGCTTTCCTCGAGCTCTGGGACACAGCTTGCTGCAGGAAACCCCTGTGAAAGCTCCCCGTGGATGTGTAACAGGTCACACCATGGCTGGGGAGAAGAAGGAAGGGCTAAATGTGTGCTCCAGGCTAGCAGCAGGAACACAGCAGCTCTGTAGGTAATGGACAGAGAAAGTTAAGCTTCTCTTTCAATGACCTGAGAAGCTGAATCTGACTTTTGATTGCAACACAGCTTCCAGGCGCTGTTTCTTTCTACTTTATAATTTCAGGAAAGGGTAAGGTCCAAAGGGAAAGTCTGACACACAAAAACAAACAGAACTCTCAGTCTTGGGGCTTTGATTACTTATGGATCCTCTGTGCTCTAGGAGACTTCAGATGGCAAGACCCTTCTAGGAAGCAAATGCACCATATTGTTATAGCAGGATTTGAAACACCCTCTAGTATGAATTACACAGTCTCACATAATCCAGTTTCATGCTATGCAACAGAGAAGCAGTTAAGCAAAAGAAGGAGAAAAACAGGAGAAAGGATCAAAAGATGCCTTTCACACAGCTATTTGAGAAAAATATAACCAGAAGTGTCAACTAAAATATATCAATATTTATTTTGATGCAGCTGTTGACAGTCAGTCATGCTCCATCATTGGAAGCATTCAAAGTCAGATTGGAGGGGCTTTGGGCAACTTGATCCAGTGAAAGTTATTGTTTTCCATGGCAAGAAGTTTGGAACCAGATGATCTCCAAACCATTTTATGATTCTAATAAATATAACAGATTCTTAGGGAGTACCACAGTATAAAGGTGTTTTAAAATAATACAGGATTTTAAAAAAATCATGCAGCATTTAAAATCATGCAGTATTCTCACATATCATAGTGGAGAATTAAAGGTAAAGTCTACAGTACTAGAAAAGGCATAAAGCATAATTTATCATTTTACTAAGTATGTATTTCACACAAAACCCACACAGTATAATATAAAATGGATCATAAAGACTTGGCTTGTTTTAATAGCTGCATCCAAGAAAATCTTACACCTCTTCTTGCAAGTCTTTACATTTATCCTGTCCTCAAGCCACAGAGTCCTCATTCACTTGCCATCCATTTGATATTTTGTTCATTCTACCACTCAGTTTTAGTCCAGCATTTTGTTACAGCCAACTAAACAGCTTTGCTTTAAGTAACAAAAATCTACATTTACCCACCAGTGTTTCCCTTACCTGGAAGGCAGTGGGAAACCTCAGGTTGCAGTCCTCTCATTCAGGGCTCTGGAAGATTGCATACTGGATAAAAAATAGAGAGTAAATAAGCACACTTCAAATGTTTTACATGACACAAACATCTGATAGGACTTGAAGGAACTACTGCAGTATTAGAAGTTCAAAAAACAAAACAAAACAAAACAAAACAAAACAAAACAAAAAAAAAAAAAACCAAAAAAAAAAAAACCAAAAAAAAAAAAAAGAAGAAGAAGGATTTTGTGAATAACATAGCCTGGGCCCAAAACATCATCTTGCAGACAGCCTTAGGAGCTGCAGAGCACAGCTCACTATTGCAGTACCTCACAAAATCACAATCAATATTTTTCTAAACACTCCTATGGAAAAAGGGCTGCCACTGCCATCTATTTCAGAAAACAAGTCCTGGACTTTTTCAGAGGCACTCACACAAGCAGCTGAGGTTTTCTGGAGGTCAATGCTGAACTCCCTGAACACTGGAACAGGCTGTTCAGCTGTGGAGTCTTCATCACTAGAAATATTCAAAACTTGACTGAACATTGTCCTCTGTAACCTGTTCTAGCTGATCCTGCTTTGGGCAGGGTCAGGGATGATGTGATCTCAAAAGGTGACTTCTGATATGACCCATTCTATGAAATCATGAACAAGTCCCATACCCCACTGCTCCCAGCATGCATTCCACAGATTCCTGATCTCTGCCCCCTTAGTTCACCAACTCCTAACCTCTTCCTTGGTTTTACACACAACATCATTTTTCCTCCACACACAAACATATTGCCATACACCTGTAGTCACACCTTTCACTCATCCATCCCAGTCAACCTACAATATCCTAAACCTAAATCACTTGGACCCTTCCTAGGCCCCTTGTTTCCTCTGAGACCTCCCTCTGCCAATTTTGTGCAGTAAATCATAAGGGTGACTTCCTCCCCTATTTAGCTTGGGCAGAGTGCAAGCTTTCTTCTTACCCTGAGTGTTGCATCTCCCACCCTGTGTCCCACCTTAGATCTGACCTAACCTACAGCATCACAGAAAAAGGAAGGAAAGTTGCAAAGAAATTCTGACACTGACTGGAAAACATCCAGTGCATTCATCATGTCAGAGGAACTTAGCTGTTTATATCTAGTTGCTGCTGAGCACCCAAAACCACCTGTGTTTATTCAAACATTTAAGAGCTGTCTTATTATAGAAGTTCTGAGAGATGGACTCAAAAAAACAAAAAGAAAGACCATTTCTTTTCTCTTTGAAGTATCTGCTCGTAAGCACATAAGTGCAGTCTTCCAAAGAAGAGCATATGATCCATTTCTAATGTAGGCAAAACCGATTATTTCTCCTAGATTCCTCTATGGAAATATCTAAACTATTTTGGCTGCAGTGTTCCCAAATTAATTCAGTCCAAGGAAGATGCTCCTGCATAAAGTGTTTCAGCTCAAGCAATTAAGATACAGCAAAATGATAAGCAATAAAAGCTAGGGTGTTACTATAAGAAATGCTGGACAACCTTAACAACGCTCACTGGTATCACTACCACCTAAAATACATATTAATTCACTAAACAGCCAGATGGGCTTGTTTGCTTAAGACTCTTCCCTAGAGGTTTTCAGATTCTTCTTTTTTTTGTATATGTCTTTTACAATGCAAAATACCAGCTGGCAGGCAGTACTAGTAGTACCTAACTACTAACTGGAGTTTGTGTATAAAGATTATTTTAAAATATCTGAACCAAACCCTTGTCTGGCATTGCTTACAATAAGCACAATGTTTCAGCCTTGCAAGGAGAGGAGAAACATCATCTTCATTTGTGTCTTGGTAAACCATGGTGCAGAAAAGCTAAATATGCTTGGAGAAGGGTATATTACAGGTTGGAAAAGGACAGGGGAGCAGGCAACTTACTCCAAGATATTCTTCAATGCAACAAATTATTCAGCCACAGGACCGCAATTTGTTGGCAAATCCCAAGTGAGTGGCAAACCAGCACTTTTAGGAGTGAGGGAGGTTTCATGGTTGAGATTTGAACACCTACTTAAAGTTGCTCTAAGTGCTGACCTATAACTTCCAACCACCATTTTTCTTTCTAGGTCAACGACACCCCAAAGCCCATTTAAATGGGAAAGACAGAAACTGCTAGAGGCACTATAGTCTTCCCTGGCTCAAGGTTGAAGTGCAAGGGTAGGAAGGAATAAGATGAGGGAAAAATCAAGCTCTTAACAGGTTTTTAAAGTTGGGCAAAACAAATTAAAGAGTCATTATCCAGGCTGATGAATCCCACCTTTTGCCACAGGTCTATAGACTTCATTACAACAAAACCAGAATAGGATATTTTTCAGCATTCCCACCACCCCAGGTAATGACAGTGGTTGCTAGTGGACACTTCCTTACCTCACATTTATGTTTGTTTTCAGCAAATAGGTCGTTCATGAGATGGAAGGAGCTTAGTGTAGAAAACTTTTGAGACATGTCTACATTGCTTTGGAAAGAACTTCAGTCTTACTGACCTCTGAAATCCCATAGATTGTGGCTACATAGGACCAGATCTCACCTGTCTTCTAGGTGGCTAGAAAAGTTAATCAGAAGAAATTAACCAACCTACTTTGTAGATTTAATGCCAAAAAAACCCCTTCTGTCTTTGAATGAAAGGCAAAGAGTGTTTATGAAATACTCATGTTGTAACTTTAAACTGGAAAGTAAGGATTTTCATAAAGGGGACTGTGCCAGCTATATGGTGCTCTTGGGTCATGGTAGTTCAAAGAAAGTTGAAAGATACTACACTGGATAAAAAATCAAGGAACCCTGTCTTAGCACCTGTGTAGATATCTGCTGTTCTTCTTAAAGGTTATTATTTATTGAAGAGACAGTGAGAACTACTACACATCTAAAGAGGTGAACCACAGGTGCAGAGAGAAATTGCAGGACTTCAGGGATTTGTGATAGAAGAGGATTTATCTTGAAGACCACAGGTAAATAATTCAAAAACATTTCCTCCTCTTAATGCCTCGATTAAGCGTATGACAGCAGAAGTCAGTGATAACACAAGCCACCAAATGGTTTCTGTCAAGGGGGAGGACAAAGACTGAGTAGATATGGAGTTAGAGCTGATCTGGGATGATGACAACATACTCACTGCATGTCCCAGCCATGGAGGCATGTCTGTAACACTGAGACAAAACAGCCAGGATATTGACAGATATAGAGATCTGAATGACTAAAGATGGGAGGATTTGGGTCTTTGTGTTCAGTAGCTTCTCAGCTGGAGGCTTGACAGGAACAGAGAGGGATTTGATTTCCCAGTGAACTGAACCCCACCAGCAAAACTCACATTCAGTGTTCAGTCAAAGCAGAATATCCTTCTACATGCTCTTACCAAAAATGTTAAGAAAAGACGTTATCCCTCTTGAAAGGGAATAAAAAGAAAACTGTTGAGGATTTTCCCTGTAGCTTGCCCCTGTTATTCTTGAGGAACAGATGCAGAGCACCTTATATAATTTAGCATGGTCAGAGTCCGGGGAATGACTGCAAAGGCTGGATGCACATGTGACAGAAGGAAGGGCACTCTCTTTTCCTTCTCAGCTTTCTAGGTCTGGGGGAAGGAAGGGGAAACATGTTTTTGTTTCTCCTCTGCCATTCCACCCTAGCAGAAAAAATTCCCACACACACAATCAGCAACCAAGCCTTGAACAGAGCCAAAACCCTGGGCACAGCTCCATCACCAGAGTGTATTTTATGGTCTTCCCTGCCACCTAAGTGCTAAAAGAAAACTCTACGTGCACACACCACAGCCTACACAGACAGTGCAAATGGGAGCATGAGGCACCTGGCATTACCCACAGCAACATCATGGCAAAACATCCAGAATGTTGTTAAATATAGATCCAGCAACCAGTGAGGAGAACTGCAAAATGTGGCTCCAACTGCTGTGCCCTCAGAATCCCCGATTCAGTGTAGGGGTTTGGGAAGGAAGAAACACTGGGGCTGATGGACTGCAGAAAAGGCTCAGGGGTCCTTGCTGGACAGTGAGATGGAGGCGAGACTTGGCAGCAAAGACAGTGATCCTCCAGGGCTGTACCAACAAGGTTACAGTCTGTGAATAAAGGGAAGAGATTATCCTTCCCTGCCTCAGTGCTCTTTAGAGCACACCTAAATACTGAACCCAGTTTTGCCCCCCTCAAGACAAGGGGAATCTGGATAAACCAGAGCATAGAGGACTACTGAGAAGAAGGGATCTGAAGAACTTTCCAAGCAAGGAGAGAATGGAGGACCAGATTCTTCAGTCTTGATAAGGCACTGCTTTGGATGGACTGTTAAAGGGTCAGCAGCCCCCCACTACCTATTGGGAGAGATAATCCAGAAGCAGAGAACTGAGCTAAAGACCCTCTGGATTATTCTGTGATACCTGTGACCTGTCTCACTACAGAAGTCACTTCCCCAGTTTTCCAAATCTTCCCTTAGTAGCCTCCCTTGCACTCAGCCTGTGAAAGGAAAAGCAGAGATTATATGTTCGTGTACTTCCCAGTGACGACATCCTGGCTAACAGATTGGCACAGCAGGTACATGTCAGGCCAATAAAAAGGAAAAGAAAAGGAGGCTAAAGATAATCATGGAATTTATCAGAGCATTACATCACATTCTTTTTATTATCCTTTCTTCTCCAGTCACAAACACAGCAATACCATTGACTTCGTTACCCAGGTATGAAATTAAATGGGGCAAGACAGAGGCTCAATCTCTTCAACACAAAGGGAAAAGTAAACATTTCCCTCTGCCTTGAAAGCCTGCATGACCCAGTTCACTGCCAACACCCAGATATGAGAGATACGAAAGAGAAAAGAGGAATAGATTGAGGTGAAAAGCGCAGAAGTTCTTCTCACAGCCTGCCTGTTGAGAAGAGATGAACCCTTATCTGTAGTTTTGTCCAGTTCCCACCACAGAGCAGGCCCTTGTTTGCCCTTCTTCCATTAACACAGCCCCTCTGTGTTAACTAAGTTTCAGCATCATTCTCTGTAATCTACAGAAACAACCCAAACCAGCACACGATGTTTGGATTTTAATGGGATGCTTATGTTTGAGTGGCCACAGCACAGACCACGACAAGCACTGCCTCCTACCAGAAATCACAACACCCTGTGTGCTGCATGTCACTGGACACACAGTGGGGAAAACCTTGAGGGATCTTCCCAACCCTGCCTTGTCTTGTTAGGAGCAACATGGGCTCCTCCAGGATCCCACACCTCAGAAGGCAGCTGTACCTTTCCCTTCCAGGCAAAAGCAGATTCATTCATTAATGTGGCCAGGTACCACCATCTGTATTTTTGTTTGAAATGGAGAAAAAAGTGGTTTTTGTTTAGCTCTGTTCTGTCACCAAGCAGCACCATTACTCATTTCAGGTGAACTTTAGTGAATCCTCTGCTGAGGTATAGCTGTGACATAAGGAACAAACAGGGTCATGGTGGGTGCAGAATAATGATGTGTCACCCACAAGAAGTTGGAAGTGACTCTGCTCAGGTAGAGATTGAAAAGGGAGGCTTTGTCAATATCAGCCCTGAACAGCAGGACAGTGTGCTGTGGTTAGTCCTGCTGCAGGATCTTCACTGCAGCCCTGAGGAAAACAAAACCCAGCAGGGAATTCAGTCTGCTTAGATAGGAGAGCTCCCTCTCTCCAGCAGAGACCTGGGGGGTCTCCAAAATGCCCCTCAAAGGACACCCATTTGAGTTTATCTCCAGCCTAGTATCAGCAGTAGCTAGGAAAGATATCAGCATTAAGAATCATTTTGAGCTACTTCATCGTAAGGAGACTGAATTCTGCCCTGGAGGCCTGTGAGGGCTCCCAGCTTCCAGGAGATTTTCCTAGAGACCAAAACCAGTGTTCACCCAAGACAGTGACCTCTCTGCCTGTTCAGTGACCCTCTGGCTGGGCAGGCTGCAGGCAAGGGGAATTGAGGCACTGTAGGCTCCGAAGGGTCTCCCCTGGGACAGAGGGAGTAGCACTGCACATCCCAGCTTCCAGGAGGTGCTGAGAGTCAATTAAATTTTATTAAATATTATTTAAGTGCCAGAGTGGGAAACTCATCTGAGCACCTTGCTCCAAAAATAATTCAGAAGTCCAGGTTTCCTCAATCCTTATGTTTTAATGACCTAAAACCACACTTGAATATATACATATATATACACATTCATACACACATCCACAAATACATTCTTTCTTTAAATATGAATTTATGAAAATGCACACAGACATTAAATATGTGAGTATACACGCACACACACTATGAATTAGAGCATAATCACATGTTGGCAAGATACTTTATGTGTGTGTATGTGCTTCTGCAGAAATAACTTTGGGTATTACAGAACTAATCCAATTACACACAGGTTTAGTGCACATTTAGCATAAATAAGGTTCAATCCAAGTTCCCAGAATAAGTTAATAATTTTTAATGTAAAACCTCTTTTCCTCTTGAATTTGAAATTTAAAAAAATACAATGCTGGCTCTAAGGGATAAGCTCAGTTTCAAAAAAAAAAGTTGTTTTCTAAAATATTCTCGTATTTATATTTTTCAAGTTCTAAATTACCATAAATTAACATTTTCAATTACCCAAAGAGCATTCCTGTGAAACTTCAACAAATCTGTTTCAATCACAAGGAAAATGATCTCTGATTATTTCAATCTTTCCAGTTTCACAGACTTGCACGGACTTTGTCAGCTTCTAAAAAAGACTAAGAAATTTGAGATGAGATTGGAAATGAGATTGATTACTTATTTGTCCTCCTGTTTCTCTAATATGATAAATCAAATAAATAAACCAAATCCTTTGAACTCGTATGGTGAAGGACATTAGAAAGTTTTTTTCCACTAACTCAACTGTTTTGCCGTTTTATTTTTTATTCACTTCCCATTCTCAAAGAACTCCTTGGACATGAGCATGCACCAGATGAAAAGGAGTCCTGAACACTAGAGGGCAGATAAGAAACAAACCATCAAGTTTATCCCTCATCATTCAGTCCCTGAAATAAACATTTTCTTCTAGTAATTTTTACTCTTTTGTTTTTTCATTCTACAAGCAATTTGTGATTATTTTCACTTAAAATATCTGTGCCAATGGTCATAATTGCATGTGATTTTCATCTTCATGAAAAGAAAAATCACATTGAGACTTCAAGATTGGAGGGCTGTTAGTTACTGCAGCCAGTGGGAAATAACCCATGGCAAAAATATATTCTCTATATAGAGAGGGATTTTTGGAGCAAACCAAACTGGTACATACGCTGAGTTACAGTGACCAGCATCTAGGGCTACACATTTAATACATTCGTATTAAAAATGAGATTCACTTGCTTGGCTCTCATTTTATTGTGCTTTTCCTCACTGCAGTCTTGTTCTTTGTTTCTTCCACCCCTGTAAACACTCTGTCCAATTACATGTCCCCCCTCCTATAACCCCACACACTGAGTTTCCTGCATTTAGGTGAAAAAGATGGGATTTCTGTCACTCCCTGCCATTGATAGCCTCTGGTAGAGAGGCAGAAGTCACATGCACAGCAGAAGTGACACACATTTACAAATATAAGAGGGGTTATCATAGAATCATAAAATAATAGAAGGGCTTGGGTTGGAAGGGACCTTAAAGATCATCTTGTTCCTATGCCCTGCCCTGGGCAGGGACACCTTCCACTAGACCAGGTTGCTCCAAATTCCACCCAGACTTACCTTGAACACTTCCAGGGGTGGGGCATCCACAGCTTCTCTGGGCAACCTGTGCCAGTGCCTCACCACAATAAAGAATTTCTTCCGACTATCAGCTAATCTAAATCTCTCCTCTTTTAATTTAAAACCATTCCCCCTTGTCCTAGCACTATCTGCTCATGTAAAAAAATCTTTCTCTCTCTGTTTTATAAGCCCCCATCCCTCATGCTGCCAGGAACAGTCAGTGTCTAAACATTTGAGACAATTCACTCCTATCTCAGGACAGCTTGAGCAAATGCTTTTTTAAAAAGTCAGTCACGGCCTCACATAAACCTCTGAATCACACCTGGGATGAAGCAATCATGCTTAACTCCTTTGCACATCCTTAGCATGTCTCTTCTCTCCACCAGGAGCCTGGCAGACTGCTGTAATTCAGAGGGATGCTTCAGAACTATTTACAAACACACCTCCTTGTGCAGCATTGCTTTCTCAGCATAAATGCAAATACAGCCTCTGCAGTACCTCACACACACAACATTTACTGCTATGCAGATCATGCCTAGATGCTTTGGGAAGCTGCTTTCTCATAAATGCTGAAATAAAAACCAAATCTGCTATTCTTCAAGACATTTTTTTCCTGGCATACCTCAGGCTAGGGTCATCTAGAATGTATCTTGTGGATTTTTGTTTACCCCTTGGCAGGGGAAACAAAAATAGCCAGGCTCTGCTGCCTGAGTGTATAGACAGAGACATGCAGCTGCATTAGTGGTGCTCAAAGCTTGAACTGATACACATCAGGGGCTCTCAGGACTTACTAATTCGGGGTGCAGACACATGTACCCATGCTATATAGCCTCTGGCTCAGGGTCAGCTCTCACAGGCATGCAGAAATGCAGACCACAACCTTCATGCATCCAATCTTCTAGAGAACCAAGACACTTCTCTCAACCATACAAAATGGACATTGAGAACCAGAAAAAAATCCCTTTGAGAAGCCTTAAGAGAACCAGACAATACAGTCATTCCTGCTAAAGGGCCAAACGCCCCCCCAGCTACACAGTCACTCCCTCTCCTTAGAGCTACAAGGAGAGAAAGCAGAATGAGAGAGCTCATGGACAGAGGTAAAGACAAGGAGCTCATTTACCAGTTCCTGTCATGGGCTAAACAGGACTATATGGAGAAAATTAATTTAATTTGTTCGCAATTAAAATATATTCTGGTATTGAGAAAGAAAGACAAGCAGCACAAAAACCACCTTCCACCCAGCCTTTCACCAGACCTCCCTTCCGCACTTCACTCCTGACTCCTCTCCCCTGACAGGGTGGGGATGGGGCAGTGGTTGGTCCCTCCCAGCCTCTCCGGGTTGCCCCTCCCTCCTCCCCTGTCTCTCTGCTCCAGGTCCCGCGTTTCCCCAGGCAGCAGCCCTTTGGGGACAGATGCTGCTGCCTGGGCTCTCCAAGGCTGTGAATTTGCTGTGAATTCAGCAGAGTTTTTATTGTGACATGTCAGTGTGGAAAGCAAAAACTCCATTCCATGACCTAAATGCAAGGGGATAATAAATGATGTACTGATAAGGACAAAACTGCATCCCCCAGAGATGAGATAAACAACAATTTGTGTCTTCAAAGTTAACATATCTCTTTCGTGCTCTTCCTTGTTACCACATTCCAATGGGCCTCACCTTCGCTCTTGCCCAACGAGCTCCATTTCTGTGCTTGGGGGAGCCCAGCCCATGAGTGAGCTCCTCACAGGACAATATAAGAAAGATATATACCTATTAGAGAGTGTCTAAAGGAGGGCTACGATGGTGAAAGGTCTAGAGGGGAAGCTTTATGAAATGTGGCTGAGAACACTTGGCTTGTTCAGCCTGGAGGAGACTGAGGGGAGACCTCACTGCACTCTACAACTTCCTCACGAGGACAACCAGAGGGACAGACATTGATCTCTTCTCTCTGGTGAAGAGTGACAGGACCAGAGGGGTTGGCAATGAAGCCGTGTCAGATTTAGGTTGAACATTAGTTAAAGTTCCTTCACCCAGAGGGTGCTTGGGCACTGAAGAGGCCCCCCAGAGAACTGGTCACAGCCCCAAGCCTGACAGAGTTCAAGTATTTGGACAATGCTCCAAACACTTGGGGCGATCCTTGAGGCTGTCCTGTATGGGGCCACGAGCTGGAATCGATGATCCCTGTGGGTCCCTTTGAACTCAGGATATTCTGTGAATCCATGGACACAGTACGGGTACGAATGGCAAAGCATTCTGAATTTGGTTCAGTATAGGTAAGGAATTACCCACATGGTTTTAAAAAAATGCCTGCTTGTAGCATCAGATGGAATTGTGTTTAGAATTCCTAAGAACCTGTTTTCAAGAGAAAAGAAGGGAATGGAAGGAGTAACTATAAAGGTGACTACGATCGTTGTGGACAAGGATACTCAAAAAGCTCAATTTGGCATAGGAATATAAAGGTTGTGGGAGGATATGGTGACTCATACTTGTAAAGGCTGAATGTCAAGACAGTGGAAGAGTTAGCTAACTTTAAGTATGATACTGGCACAAGATCAATGGGATATATAATGTTCAGAAATAGACTTAGGTTGGAAAATTACAAGATGATTTCTAGCAATCCAGGCATGGTGGTTTTGCCCAGGCAAGATTGATAAGGTTTGTCATGGACTGAAGAAAGAAAAAAGTTGCTTCTCTTTGTACTACTCGACTTCATCTTCTTCCTCAGATCTCAGAGGGAGTTTGTTAGATTGAATTTCTACTGCTGCAGGAAGGTAGGATAAGTGCTAACAGTCACGTCTCCTACTTCTTGAGAAATCATATCATAGCAGCTCTTCCCAGGTTTCACACTGGGAGGTATGAAGATTAGTATTATTTATCAGGCATCAAATTATCCCAGTGATTGTGCTAAAAAATGGGTTTGTTTTGGAATGGGTGTCAGAAAACTTAAAGGCATTTTATGCCTCTAGCCAAGACGTGGTATAATTTGGTTTTTTTAGATATCACTGTCAGCCAGTCTTTTAAGCAGCAATTTGGTGCTTAATTCCCATTTATTTAAATGGAACTGAGGCAACCAAATGCCTCAGTAAAACTGGCCCTAAATTTTTTTTCATACATAAATCCCTGGTCAAAAAATATAACATAGAAAATCTGTGCTGCTGTTCTTTGGCCTTTCTCTAGACTCAGTTTTGAGCTCTGTGGTTCACTGAAGACACCTTAGTCAGAGTATGTGCTTGCACACTATTGTGAGATAAATAACAACAGGAGCTGGGAATGCATAAGTAATTCACATGTGCCAGCAGGAGCGAATCCTCCACCCTCTTTAATAAAAGGATACTCTTCAAAAGTACCTCTAAACCTCTGCAAGAAGCTGTATGGAGGGGAGAAAATAAATCCCAGCACATTCATTTGTCCTGGTTTTTTAACACTCAAGCGAATCTTGCCCATATATTAATTTTGCATGCATTATGCACTTGGGCTAAGTACTAACTGCATATTTGTACTTACCTAGAAGAAAGGAGGTCAGTGCTAGAAGTGTCCTGGATGGCAAACTGCTTTGCTTTAAACTTAATTAAATAGTGAAAGAATTAAAAGTGATAACGAACCTACAATAAAGCAAGGAAATGTTACGTAATCAGGCCCACTCATATAAATGGATCTGAAATTCCTGCTTATTTAACATTTTAAGTTTCCTCTGTTGAATAATACATAATCTATTGAACGATTTAAGTTAGAACACGGAGCTGAATGTTACATATTAAATATTAAGTGTATAGCAAGGAAAACCGTTGAGTTCCTTGCAGGCATGCAGCTCTGGGCTCAGTGGTTCAGAGGGAAAGAGGAGGGCATAGTCCCCATGTGGGGAACCCTGGTGGAAAATAAGGATGGAAGGAAGCAAAGGAAAGATTTCTGTCACTGGCGGGCTTTTTTTCTGCAATTTTAATGAATCTATACTGATGTGTGTCATAAAAATAAGATGTAACTAAATCTCCTCACATCTCTCCAACTCTACAGAATATTGTTCATGGAACAGTTCCTTTAGCAGCAAAAGGAGTTGTAAGAGACTGATAAATCACATCAGTCAGGCGGGTTGCAGAATGTTAAGAGTGTAGTGCAGTATTTTTCATTCTTGTGATTATTTATTTAATGTTTCCGATGGGAAAAAAAAGGTCTTTTTATGGTCTATTATCCCTTGAAATGCAGATCTTCACAAAGTTGAAAGGATTTTGACAAGACAAACTAAATAGAATTTATGCCAATTATTTTGGTACAAAAATTTATTTGACTATGTTGCCCTCCATCTGACCCCCTAAAGAAGGAGCCACAGCAGTAGATGTTCAAGAACACAGTGAACTTCGAAAATTTGTGAACTACTCAAAACAGTCAAAGAAACAGGACAGCATATGATGTACTACAAATCAGGGACATCTTATTTAAGTGAGCGGCTAAAAAAAGTAGATGGTTGAATGACAAACCCACATCAGGGCTATAAATGAGAAGTTTGGGAACTTCTCATAAGGTTTGTGCCTTTAAATATTCTTGATCATTGTTTAAATGCTTAACAGTGTACAGAGCACGTGGTGTGGTCTAGTTGGACAAATTCAATTAGTTATTCTGAACACTTCAATCATCTAAACTGGAAAAAGTTGGCTAATACCTGAGAACAGGTCAGAGATTCATTTTTCTAAGAGCTGGTCATAGTAAATCTCATGTTCCTGTGTAATCACAGTTGAAATTTCAGCTGGTTTTAGCACAGGCTATCTGCACTGACACTAAGCAGTTGTGCTAAAAAGTACAAGGATATATTTCAACCTTAATTTTCTCAAGTGGAAACTTCCCTGCTTGCTTTGTATGAAACGTGTGACCTGCTGTTACACTGAGAGTGAACAGTGATGGATGTTTGTCTGGGCAGTGTGAGAAATAGGGCCCTCATTTTTTTATCTGAAGCAACTGTTCTTTCTTTCATAAACCTAATTACTATTCACTGTGGCGATGACTTTTATTGAATTATTTATCAAGATTTGGACTCTGGGAAAGGCTGAAACAACACTGCTACCATCCCTTTATGAATCCATTAAAAAGGGAGCATACACCTTGCTCTTGAGCAAAAACACATCAAGGATTTTTTCTTGTCCACAATATTTACCTCAAGTTGAAACTAAAATATAAAATACCAGAGAAATTAGTTGTGCATCCAGAAATATACTTTCAACACACAGCACCTCCTATGTGTTTTCTCCTCTTTATACTTTTCTAGAGAAAGGATATATAGGTGTACTTGTACATGCTTCAGCCTGTAGCTGTGCTGTATCAAATGCTGTACAAACAGGAAAAGAAGCCCCACATCTCTCAAAAGGCACATATCAACCTAGAGCAGTTTAAACTGTTCTTTACTGCCCCACAGAATCCACACAGTACCAAACTCCCAGCACCAGGTTAATTGAACACCTGAGCTTTATTATTGCTCATTGATATTTTCATAGAGATAGAGGTGGGTCAGCAGGACTACATACAGCTAATTAGACACAAAAAATCCCCACCTTGGATTAAGTTTGCTAGGTTTTGATTGCAACCAAAGGAGCAAGAGGTATTCACAAGCCATTTGAAGGTTTTGTTTTGGTACAGATGTGGGCAGATCTATTTAGAATGTAGCTCCTGAATGTGAGAACTACTGTGATAAAAAAGAATTAAGCATACAACCAGCCAGTTGTGATGGAGAGGCCATTGCAGCAATGAAAACATTTCACTAAGCAGAAGAAACCTAAGGCCTGCCTGAAATATTCTTTAAAAGCATTAGGGCTGAATATGCAGTTTAAAACATTCAGTGGAAAACTTCAATTTCATGCTGACTTCGTTCATTTTTTTTACAGCTTCCTGTTATAGCATTTTGTGAAGAGGAAGATTTTCTAGGCAGTAAACATTCCTATGCAACAACACATTTGGATAAGTGTTTAATTTCAAGTATATTCTTATTTCCTGTGGTTTGCTGAATCGTGCCAACTCAGCTGGAAGCCTCAGGTACTGCACTGAGCTTGTGTGGGCAGGTTTGGGGCAAAAGGAGGCTCTGGGGGCAGCTTCTGAAATTTCCCCTGTGTCCTACAGAGCCAATGCCATCCAGGACCAAGGGATGACACACTTAAACCCACAAGGGGGAAATTTGATCCATCTCACCTGATCTTAATCAGCTTTCTGTATGCCAAAACACAAGATTCAGGCTTCAGAAAACTCACCAGCAACATTACTGAGCCTCTTGTTATCCTTGTACAAACATCTCATCCCTTTCTAATTGACTCACTGCTGTTCTCAGGACTTTGCACATCCTAATCACAAGCTTTTGGGGAAAAAAGTATTTTTGTTGGTTGAATCTGAACTCCTGTTTAGTTTCAGTGACTGTGCTTAGCTCCAAATGTTCAGATATAGGGAAAACATAGAAGCTCTTGATCTACTTCCTCAAAAATACTGGTATTTTTTAAAAATAGTATTAAAATTCATAGCTTTGCTTCAAAGAAGACCTCTCACAGTGTTTTATATTAGAGTCATCACCCTTCTTTGCACTCATCTGAGGTCTAAAATATCTTTTTTGAGATAAGGCATCATTGTATGCATAGTATCTCAAGTAAAATGCACTTTTTTTCTTAGAAACCGCTAGCACACTCCATATATAACACCATGTATTTTTCTGCTGTGCTGTTTAACTCTGCAGTTGACCAAACCAAACCTAATTGAGGTTTTTAGTTCAATGAAACTTATTCTGAAGCAATTAAAACTGTAAAGGTAGTCTCATTTTTCTCTCCACATAATGATAACCATCCCACTTTGGACCAAGTGATTGTTTGAGATATTTTTCAAGAAAGTAAAAGATATTGTTTATACATGTAAATACATGTAAAAGTTGATTTCCAATGCTCCCTACACCAACTGTGATTCCAGTTACAACATAAAAGGAAACTTTAAAATTCAGCCTTCTTGGGGAAAAAAAAGTCTATCACTCTGAGTTCTACTTCTGTCTGCACATTCTCTCAGACACTCTTTATGCTTTCATAATCATATTATCTGGCTTTTGAAATACCTTTCCCTTTCCATGTGAAAGCCTGAGCTATTGCAAAAGAAACCATGAATCTGCAACTCATCAGTGTACTGCTGAATGTGAATAATGGAAGCCAATGGAAGAAAAGAAGTGATTTTTCCCCCCATCTTGTCTCTTCTAATCTCTTTCTCTTAGGTTTGTATTTTGGACAGTGCCTGTAGACAGCACTGAGAGAAAGGTGGGAACCAAAGGCTAACTGCCAGGAGTAGGGCACAAAATTAATCTTGATTTCTGTTTTTATTTCCTCTTTGCATAGCTCTAAATTTGATTTTTTTTTTTTTTTTATCTTTCTTTTCAGGTAAAAAATAGCAATAGTGTGGATGCAACAGACATCTTTTTAGAGATGTGAGAGAGTTCATTTGTGGAGGTGAAAGGAAACAGTAAGGAATTAATCAAAGTTAAAAATCAAAATCAACACAGACATAATCTCGTCCATAGTAAATCAAAAGATCCCCATCAACAACAAAATAAAGAAATCGCAACTTATTATTATTATTATTATTATTATTATTATTATTTGTTATGTTTCAACTGCAAATTGATTGAAGATTCTAGATGAACTGGACTTTTGGGATGTGCCAAAGGTCTCTGCAGCAGGGCACTAGCAATGAGTCTTACCCCATGTTCAGCAGAAGTTATCTGTGTGGGAAAAGACAAGCCCTCTAACATGGTTGTAAGCCCATTAGAAGCAATGTTAAGAGCCATTGGAGGGATGGATAGTTTTTGATGTAAGCCAGAAGGGCTAAATTGTAATTATGGAAGTCCTGCTACATAATTAGACAGAAACATGCCCTTCTCATCACCAAAAAGTACCAAGAGAAATTAATTTCCTTATGAAAGAAAATTAAAATTTAATCTCTTGTCCTGGCTCTTTATTTTTTCATCAGTCCAATTAAATGGAAAAATACATCCCTATTACAAGTATGGCCTGCAAACCAGACTGTCCTTAGGAAGCTGCACAGTACCACGATTGTCCTAAGCCTTCAGGTACTGCAGAGAAACAAAACTGATCAGCAGTGTGGTCTTGCTAAAAAGTAAAAGTTCTTCTTACCACTTGTTAGATAACATGGTTAAACACTCATGCAAATTCTCAGAACTCAAGTTTAAAGCCTAGGTTGTTGAAAGTTGCTAATATACTTTGTGGTGTTGTTGGGGTATTCAGGGCTGAGAGACAATAAATTAACACAGACAACTGGATGTTCTTGGGTATTAAATTTCATCGGGCATAAAAAACAACAATAAAATGTGGGATGAGGAGTAGGGAATGGAAAACTCCCTAAGGAACCTTCTGGACAACATATTTCATCAGCAGATATGAAAATAAAAATGCTGCAGTGAACACAAGGAGGTATCCAAAGTGGAAGCTCACAAAAGCCACAGGATATTGTCTTAAGCAAACCAGGGGAAACACATACCACGGAAATTAAAGCAATCATCTTCCACCTATGGACAGATACAAGCAAAGGATTTAGGAGGTGATGAAGATGGGGGACCAGGATATTCCGAGGCAGGCAAGGAAAGAGCCACCTTCCAGCCATGGGATGATAAACAGGAGAGAAGTCTGACTTTATCTGCTTTCACCAGCACCTCCTGTGGTTGCTTCTCTTCTTTTATCACACCAGAGCCTGAAGTGACAAGCATCATTCTTCATGTTTGCAGTTCCACCATCAGTAAAGATCAAAATCCCTTTCCCTAATGTTGCCCTGAGAAGTTGTGGATGCCCCATCCCTGGAAATGCTCCAGGCTGGATGAGGCTCTGAGCAACTTCTGTGGAAGGTGTCCCTGCCCATGGCAAGGGGTTGGAACAAGATGATCTTTAAGATCCCTTCCAGTCCAAGGCTTTCTATGATTCTAATGTTTTAAACTTCTCGGGTTGTCTGGGTTATTCATTTGCACCTCTGCTTCAGTAAGAATGTTCAATCCCTATATTTACTTTATTATTATTTTCTAGAGAGAAATGCACACAAGTACAAACGCTTGAGACAATATAAACCTACAGTGTTAGGGTTTCAGAAGTGTGTGGCAGAGAAGCAGGTCACGGAAATATCAAAGACAAAAAATTTAAGATATTTTCTAAACAGAAATTTCAAAAGTTCCAAATAAAATTGGTAGAGGATATCATCTTAATTTTTAAATTCCCATTTTAAAATGCAGTTTTCACAGTAACAAAATGCAAATTCGACCTTCTTACAACACTGCCACAATATTTTCCCCATGCTGTTCTTTCCCCATTCTGGCTGCAAAAATATTTATCACTAATTCTGGTTCCCGTAATCTTCTCAAAAAGATTCTGAAATCATGTTAAGAGTGAAGAATTGGAAGGATTTGGATCTTTCTTACAGTAGATAAGCACTTGCAATTTCTGGAGCCGTGCTGTGAGACCACAAAGCCAAGCTTGTCAAAGGTGAGTGAGAGCTGGGTAAGCAAAGATCATCTGCAGCAGAGTGTCTTTGGTGCAGCCAGTCTCCCAGATACACCAATATTGATACATCTGCAATTCGATAAGAAGGAGATTGGTCAGTCTTCCCAGAGCAAATCTTTATGGAATAGCAAAGGAAAAGGAGGAAGGGAAAGGGGAAACTGCTAGAATTCACCTGCCTCTGTTACGAAAAGTTCTCCAGCAGCTGACTCATAAGCATTCAGCCTCGTGGAAACCTGTAAATGCTTTCCTGAAAAATTTTGCAACTGAGAGGACTGATTTTCAAATATCAATCAGAATCAGTTCTTCCAGCAGAGCCAGGACCAGGATCTTTGCCTGGGCTTATCTTTCCTGAGCTAACTCACTCTACACAGACAACCGACTGCCTTTGTCCCAAACATCTTTCTGCATTCTTCCCAAGTCAGTGCTAACACCATTATCACTACAACACAACAGTAGCCAGAGATAAGAAAAACAAAGTGATTGTAAAAATATTCCCGTTACAAAAATGCGATTGTCCTGATCATCTCAGAGACAAAAGCTGCTTTTTCAGAGTAGTGGCAGAGCATTTAACACTACCAACTGCGGAGGAAACTGTTCAGTACAGCTCAGTCCACTGCTAAATTGCAAAATGCGCCCTGTGGCAGCTTTGAACACAATCCATCTGGGAGAGTTCTGCCAGCCAATGCGCATGGGGTATAATAAAAAAGTTATTAAACACTTCTTGAGTTGCATTCTCAACCCTGAGCTTCTTTTAAGGGACTTAATACAGCAACAGTGCCTTGCCTGAAAATACATTCAAAGAATCATCACAGATCTTTCACATAGGTATTTCAGCTACCAGAGGAATGTTATTTGGGAAGGTCATCTTGGCTTTCTGTCTCTAAATGAGATCTTTACACGGAATTCTTGCAACCCCACCACCATCACTTTAAGTTTTAGTTTTTTCTTCTGTAACATGTCTTGTTATAGTCTGGTTCCAACTGCTTTGAAAGAAATAGAAGTATCAAGGTATTTTTATTTTCCTTCTATTGACTGATTAGAAGATCCTTGCCCTGAACCTAGTGAGTGCCCTGAACTCCATGACTTCTACACAATGTTCTGTGAAAGCCAACATTTTTCCTTTCCTTTTGCATGCTCCTCCCAAATCAAATGGCTGTTGATTTAAACAGGAAAAAAACAGTTACTGTAAAAGGCTGTGTTTGATTCTATGAGAATTAGAGGGGATGTTTGGTTTTTACTGTTTTTAATTACAAATCTTGTTTGAAAATATTTAATAATTTCTTTTGTTTTCAGAATCCCTTCCAAAATTTTTTTCTGTAAAAACACACAATCATAAAATACATTTAGAAACAGTTTTTCTCTATGTACTGCTTTATATTAAAAATGTGGCAATACATGTCAACAGCCCTAAAGCTTCTGCTTAGTTAGGGGCAAACTCCCCCTAAAAGTTTGACCTCCTTTGCTTTCTTCATCACTATGGACTTAATAATTTCTCCGCCTGAAACACAGGGTTTAATCTTGCAAGGTCTTGAACTCAAATGCAAACATTCAGGTCCTTACATTTTGTCTGTATGTTGGCAGGTTTGTTTCTCAGGAATTTTGCTATCTGCACATACCTGAAGCTCATCCCCTGCCCCCCTTATCCCTCTCTGACTAGGAACAGCCTTTTCCCTGTCCCTGAGGAATGCAGTCCTGCCATGTTCATTGCCTGCTCGGCATGAGATTTCAAAGGACATTTTCCTGGCCTGCCACAGGCTTATTTTGTGTTTCATTAGCCTGTCCTCCTTTGCCAAAACCAGTCTGAACACTGACCTTTCACCTCACTTTGTGCACTTCCCTCACTTCACCCCTCATTCAGAGCTAGTGAGAATTGCTAATGTTTTCAAATGTTGTTTTCTCATCTTACCATTGAGCTCCTGCCTTCAAGGAAATTTCCAGAAACTTGCAGTGGGCTACCTCATTATTTTCCTTCAAATACCTCCTTTTCTGTCAAGCACTTCACAAGCATTGCATGGTTTAGAAGAAAAAGCATAGGACTTAACGACACCTGAATCCTAAAAACAAGACTTGGAGAATTACAGAAAAATGGACTCTAAAACAAATATGGTGGGAAATTCTTCCATCTGCCCTTTGGAAAGTGTTGGGTTAAATAGGTATGATGAACCTTTACAGCCCCATTGTTCATGGATCATAGGCTTCACATCTTCCCAACTTTTTTCCTTCCTAAGCTACAGAAAACACAAGAGTAATCCACTTGGCCATGACAGTCTTTACTCTAACAAGTCTGTATCACATGGGCTATTGTCACACTTTATACTTTTCCAATTAACCTCGAAGTCTTTCCCTCCAAGGAAAATTTCTATTTTGCAGGACATAGCAAAACACTAGAATTTCTTGATAAATAGAAGTCGTATGGAGTAAGTGAGGTTGGCTCTCTAGAGAATTCCCTTTTAGTCATTTGAAAACAAAAGAGAGGAACTAAAGAGACAAATTTAACCCAGAAATATCTGGAATGATGTTAAAAGCAAAGGACTGTGCAGTAGTATCACACACTATCTTGTTTTAGTACCAAGTATGACCAAACCCTGCCAGTTTCAGGCACATGGGTTCAGTCTAAACTTTAGTAGGCATTCATCAGGAGATCAGGTTTCCATCTCACTGGGAAAACCTAACAAGGCTGTTTCTGGTTAGGCAATAAACCCTGGATGCAGAATCCCAATGCCACACTTTCTCCTCTAAAATAATAAGCAGTGGGGGTTTTTTAACATAACAGCTACTGTTGTAATAAAGCCCTTCTATGTCCAATGAAGCAGAGTAGGACAAATGTTTCTCCCCATGGAATTTTCCAGGATAGCAAAGCTTGTGTTGATTTGCATTCAACACTTCCTACCATTTTACTCAAACACTGAATCAAACAAGGATGGAATTAAATCATGCATTTTCACTTCATCACCCACTGAATATACTTTCACATACAGAATCCTTCCAAGTATATCACTGAGAGCCAGACACCATCTACCCCACACTGAGTCTATGCAATCAAGTCTCCATTGAAAACACAAATATAGAGCTGGCTGAGTGACTGATAGGCAAATTAGTTCCTGGGCTAAGCCCTGCAGGATGGGCTTAGCAAACTGAGAGAGTATTTGATATCTTCTAGAAAACCAAGGAAAAGAAAAATACAGAAAAATACAGAAAACTCTCAATTCAAGAATTACAGTTTCATACTACTCTCAGTAAACACAGATGTCAGAAATAGAAGGTTGCCTTGATGTCTTTGCCAGAGAAGGTGAGAAGCTATATTCATTTTTTTGAAAGACAAAGACTCCAGCTTTTTTTGTTTTTGCACTCTTCATTGTTCTTTCACACAGCTAAGGCATATTCCAAACTCTTTGGCTCACTGAAGGTGTAATGCTCTTAAAAATGTTCCAGAAACCGACCTCCAAGAAACCCAGCCCCACAGCTCTAACCCAACCTTCAGATATATGCTGGTATCATCAGCTCTCATTGAATTAATCCTCAGTACCTTTGGCTTAGCGTAAAGGCTGACAAATCTTTCAGAGCCTGTTCCTGAGAGTGTACTGGATATAGAGCTATGGTTCATACATCACTAGTTTGAAAACTATAAAGAATTGAGCAACACCTCCACCGGATACTTTTTACAAACAGCTACATCATCATTATCAATTCAATGAAGCAAAGCAGATAGGAAAGAGAGTAATTCAAATTTCCTGTGTGATTGGACAACCAGGTGTCAGCACAGTTGATGTATTGGTTTATTCGATATAGTAGACACCGCTGAGGTCAGAAGAGAGCAACATATGATTCACCAGGTTCCTGTAGATTTGAAGTATCACCAATCTTAGCCACTTAACTATCAATGTACTTTCTTCCTTTATATGTAATTGAGGAGAGGAGACAAACTTGCTGATGGCACATCCAACTCCTGCATCCAGATCATTGATAAAAATATTGAACAGGACTGGACCTAGGTTTGAACTCAGAGAAACACACCTCTGGTGTCCAGTCACCAGCCAGATGTAGCCACATTCGCTACAACCCTCTGAGCTCTGCCCTTCAGCCAATTCACCATGAACCCCCTCATCCCACAGCTGGACAACTCACCCACAAGGATGCTATGAGTGACAGTATCAAAAGCCTCACTAGGACCCAAAAACACCTCCTTCCCCTCAACCACTTGGAGGGTGACTGACATAGAAAGGTATCAAATTATTTAAACAGGACTTCCCTTTTCTGAACCCATGTTGACTGTGCCTGATGACTGTATTATTCTTTAAATGCCTTTCAACAGTACTCAGTATCATCTTCTTCATAAATTTTTTACAGGAATTGAGGTTAGAAAAGCACATCTGTAGTTCTCTGGGTCTTTCCTCCTGCCTTTTTGTAGACTGGAATAGCACTGGCAAGTGTCCAGTCAACAGGGACTCTCCAGACTCCCAAGACCTTTTGCAGATGAATGTTATGTCCTGCCATAACATTTGTTAGCTCCCTCGGAACTCTGGGATGAATCCCATCAGGCCCTTGGACTTGTGAACACACAGCTGATACAGTTGGTCCCTTACAATTTCAGTGTCCACAAAGGAAAAGTCGCTGTTACACACTGGTGGTCCTCCAACTTGGGCAACCAGGCAGCTCAGTAAAGAACAGTGACCAAGTGGTATGCAAAGGTTTAATTTTGCCTTTGCTGGTCTCTTGAGCATTTCACAGTCATCCTGTGATGTGACAACAAAAATTCAGGAAGTTTCATCAATTTCAAATGTACAAAAAAACAACCCCAGAGACACACAAACTAACAGCACAGTATGGAAGAGATGGTAAGGCTGGAAAAGGTTCAAAGCAGGTGGAAAACATCTCCATGCAAGTGGAGTAAAACCAGCTTGTATGGATGCTTTTGTTTTGGAGCAGGATCCCAAATGCCAGAGGCTTGAGTTTAGAAATCTGGTGAGAAGCAACAGAAGAATTCTCAAGAGAATAAAAGAGAAGCAACTATTTAAAAAATTCCTGAGAATGCTATAACATCCAAAAATCATTGAAATAAAATGGAGAAGGGTTTTGGAGATGCTGATTTTGTTTCAGCCAATTTGATTACTTGATACTTTTCTTGAAGGCTTACCAAGATAAAAATCTCTTCTACTGGAATCAAGTTCTTCAGTCAAAAAAGCCACGGAGTCAATCAGATTTTACCTTCTCCTCACTCATAATATTTGTTGGGATTTTTTTGTAATGCTCTGTATGTGTCAGAAAAGTTAGAACATTCCCAGTTAAATGTATGTGGGAAATAAGCACAAACTTTGCTAAGGAACTGTCCAATTGGGAAAACTTGACAGAAAGGTATAATTCCATCTGATCCCACAAAAAGTAATCTGCTATTGCCACAATTCCTTATCAATGAAGAAATTTTATCCCGTATTCCTTGGTATCTCTGGCCGTGCAGGACACCAACTGAGAATGGAAAAGACAAAGCTTCACCAACCCTTGCTTTCTTGGCTTGCAGCTGAGTGGTGCTGGAGCCTCTTCTAGACTCTCTCCGAAATGGACAAGATTTGTTTCTTCTTACTCTTTGCCATTTTCTAGAACAACCCAATGGGAAGAGGTAATGGAACATCTCTCTCCTTTCTCACCACCAGCCTGGCCACCATCTGCCCTCTGCTTCCAAGAAACAAAGCAGGGGGGAACACAGCATCAATAGACATTTTGTAATATATCACTTCCTACCCCTTAGGTAAACAGGTCCTGGAAGTTGCCAAAGGTGTTGATTTAAAACACCTACAGCTCTGAAGATTTCTTTTTTCATAAAAATCCCTCCTGGTTTGCAAAAATCCAGACTTTTAGAGATCTTAGTTAGAAGACATGTTGCTTTACTTTGTCTGTGCAAAGAATTGTGGATTTGGGATTTGGGGTTTTGTTTGTTGTATTCTGTGAGGAGTTTGTTTGAGGGCTTGGTTTGGTTTTTGGTTTTTTGGTTTTTTTTGTGGGATAATGTTGAACAGGGGTACTGGGAACTGCAGAGAAAGAGTGATTAATTTTGAGTGCACAAGTCTGCATGGTGTCAAAGTTAGATAAGTCAATTGAAAATAAATGCATTGAGGAGGCGCAGCAACAAATTGTGACTCAGGAAGTCTCTGACAGGGAAAGCAGTAGAACACTGGGAGAGAAACCTCAGGGAGGAACTTCACGAGGATACTCACCCCTTTTTATTCTCCCTTGGATATCCACTTCAAACCCAGCCCAGCAGAACCTTTGATCTTGCACAGCTTGACTATGAGGGTCTAGTGAATGGCTGATACTTCAACACATGGAGTGAAAAAAACAGGGCTGATGCACCTACTGAAGAAAAATTGGTTCTGAACGACCCATTCACAAAAGAGGATGGAACACTGAAGGTGCATTTGAACTTTCTCTTGAGCCAGCTGGTAGTGTAAAAAGGACTTTTGGTATAAAGGGACAGAGCTGTTTTTGCTCTGTGGCATCTTCCCTGATCTGATCCTCTAGGACTTACAGCACTTTTGCCAGTGAGGAGGTAAAGCACCTTTGCTTTGTCAAAGACAAGCAGGTTTTACAGTGCTTGCCGGGTCACTTTAGTGTTATTACAACTGATAGAAAGACATGGACACCTATCCCAGGGTGTGGGTGATGCCCTGAAAACATCCCTAAGGGTCCTTGCTTAGCCTTAAAGGAGTCTCAGCTTTATGTTGAGTCCAGTGTCCCATTCCAATCCATCTACCCACTTGTATCCTCACAGCTTGGCAGGAAACTCTTTGGCACAAATTTATATTTAGTCACTTTTTTTAAAGGAATTCTGTGCCTGGAGGGCTGTCTATCTTGGTAAGTAATACTAATTCATCTCTCTCTCTTTATATGAAATATTTTCCAACCTTAGAGAGGAGTTTCCATAGCAAAACCATCGTCAAAATGAATGACCTCATTATAAAGATCAGTCATAGAATCATAGATTCATTTAGGTTGGAAAAGACCTTTAAGATCATTGAGTCCAACTGTTGACCCAGAACTGCCAAGACCAGCATTAAACCATGTCCCTAAAGTCCTTAAAAATGAACACAGTTCATTTCTATCTATGAAGTAGGACTGATATTCTCTGTTCTGACGCTAGACATTTTTGGGTTTCATAAATGTTGCTTCACGTTTGAGATCTGAATAGGGAACAACCCATCCTCTCTGAGAAATCAACCTCCTAAAGTTGGAGTTTGAACAAGCCCTTGGCAGTGTTTTTAGCTCTAAGTACTTTCTTTTAATATGAACACTTCAATATAATCTCTCTGTTGTTACCTGGCTGAGCTTCAAGAGCAGGGCAGCCACTTAACAAATGAGATATTTCTAAAGAGAAAGAAAGAGGGATCAAGAAATCAGTTATCAGAGACAGCTCTGCATTGCCTTGGGAATTAAAAAACTAATGACCCCATAGCTGGAGCCAAAATACTTTATTGTCTTCTCTTATTATAAATCAGCCAAGCCAAATTCAGTCCAACTAATTATTATGCCAACCACCTACAGCAGAATGTGCCTTATGAAGTTACTGGCAAAAGAAAGTAATCAGTCACTCTTTGGAGCCTCACATCAGAGCTTGGAAATGGACTTTGCAAAGCTTCCTTTACACTATGTCAGATTATGAACCTATAGATCTGGGCTAGCAGGCACATCTGTAGGTCCTGGCCAAAGCCTGCTGTCATCATGGAAGGGTTATGAAGCAGAAGCAGGCTCAGCAGGGAGTGTGAGCTGCAAAATGATGTCAAGAATGCAGACAGTAACAAGCAGAGGAATCAGAAGAATCTTCACTTATACTGCCTCTACAGATTCACCTAAGCCTTCATCCTGAATTGTCCCCTCTTTACCAATGTTTCCAACTTCTGGTATTACTTGACCAGTTTATTCTCAGCCCCCTATTTAGCAATTCTGCAGTGCTGCTGTCATTTTCCATTCAGTGACACATGAACTGAAACCACACTCCATCAATCTTGCATCAGTCAAAAACATATTTGAAATGTTCAATCCCTTCTGAGAAAGCCCAGCTACCTCTGCTTCAGCCTTTCTGAGATGGAATTGCCTACAGAGTTTCTTTGCCATGAAGATCAGACATTGACCCTGTAGGAATGGCATTTAAATAGAAATGCTTATTCCAGTCTCACTGTACACTCCAACCTTTTCTATACAGTGAATTTTTCCATTAAAATTTTTTGCAATCCCATTCAACAGAGATATGTCTATCTGTCAAAATAAGAATCTTCATATCGTTCTAAAAATTG
Source organism: Corvus kubaryi (assembly GCF_017639235.1). NCBI lineage: Eukaryota > Metazoa > Chordata > Aves > Passeriformes > Corvidae > Corvus > Corvus kubaryi. Next base: position 31,935,785 of record NW_024581127.1, read on the forward strand.
ACCTTTTACTCCCACAAAATTTGACAATGACAAATTTTAGTATTTTCCCCCAGGGTCTTAACTTTCCAGTATCATTTTAAAATCATATTTTTAGATGCCAATTGTGGCAGTTCTGTCAAAATGCCTGCAAGAGACAAGGGGAAGACATGCAGAAGAAAAAGTAGACCATTCCTGCTGACATTAACCCTTCAATCAATTTTTGTGAGATCTCTTTGCTATCACAGAGCACTCTCTAGAGAAACACCTCCTGAGGAAGGGGACTTCTGTGGGTTCAGGAAAACTGAGGGGAAAATGTATTTTGTTGTGATCTGCACAGCCATGCAAACGTGACAGTCTGGAGGTTAATGAGCTGCTGTAAAAGTCTCTCAAGACTGTTCTGGCCATGGTGTCCAGAGCTCCAATTTCAGAAAAAAGAACAGTCTCACTCCTACTCTTGACCTCACCAGAGAGATGAGGGTGAGAAGCACCAGTCACTGCTTCCTTTACCCCTTGACTTCCAGGACTGACCCTACAGTTTTCCCTTACCCCATCTGTATTTGCAAGCAATTCCCCTTACACACTCTTGCCCTCCACTTGAGGTTTCAGAGTGACCAAAAGAAAGAAAGAAGCTGTACGTTAATTAAATCCACATCTGCTACAGCAAATATTGCTGCTGCTAGCACTGAAGAGAAATGATGTAAAAGGACCCCGGGCCATAAGAGAGAAATTCACTTGATTTCCTTCCAGTGCTGCTGACTCAGAGCTGCCTCCCCTGTCCTTGATCTCTATTTCTTTGGCTTGCCCTCTTGACCCCATCACTCCAGGGTTTCTGACTAGCTCATTTTCAGCCTAATTCTCTTCTCCTTATTTAATGCCTGTTGTATTCCTGCCTGTCTCCCAGGTACAGCAGGAACATACTATTCACCCCCCATCTTTGAATATATAAGCCCCTCTTCCTACATTCAAACTTTGATGGCATGACCTGTTTCGCATTTTTAATGTCCTCAATGTCCTGTTTCATTGGGTGAGATGTGTTAGTACATAAAAATATGGACTTAAATGTTAACTGTAGTTCTTGGCTTTTAATTGTTAGCACAAGCTTGCTGGGGTGTATTTAGAATGCCAATTAGCAGCTTTTCAGGCAGGTTTAGGATGAGCACTTGCCAGGGACCATTTCCTGAAGGCAGTGTGAGCTGAGGGAAGGAGAGGAGGAGCAACCTCTTGCCATTTGACCTCTGGGCTGGAGATCGATGCCTAACCTGTTTTATTTAGCAATGCAGCAGCACCCTTGCAGTCAGGTTTCTTCTGTTGCCATTGACAATCATATTGATGGGTCCATTTGCTGGTGGATGGGTCTTATTTGCCTGTAGTGACAATTCCTTCAGCTACTGCACTGGGCCACCATTCAGTTGTTTTGTGTTGTTACTCCCGTGTCTTCTTGTACATATCACCACTGGTCATGTCCCTCCAGGATCTGCCCTCCTTTCACCCCTTTATTTAACATGTTTGGGCTTTCCTTTGATGACAAGCAATCACTCAGCATCCATTTCTGCCTCCCAACCTGCCAGTTCCCAAAAGCTGCACTGGCCTTCGCCCAGTTTTGCTGTCACATCTCTATGGGACTATCCAGCAGCCAAATCTAACAAGAAGTACACTTTTCATTCATGACTGGCAGATTAATTTACAGCCTTGTGTGGCAAGATCAGAGAAATCAAATATAATTTTCAGTAGAAATTTCCAACAAGATTGCATAAGAAAATAAATAACCCCATGCCTCCCAACTATTTTTTCCAACCTTCTTTCATTATCAGTTGACATCTCCATCTAAGATGTGTATTGCAGCTCAGACAGGAACTGGGTAAAATAGTTATAGATTGGGATCAAGGGCATTTCTGTGCATGAAATTTAAATTTGTACATTAATGGCCTTTTCCTCCCTAATAATGTCTGTTAATTACTGTTTTTCTTCCACAGCCATGATGGAATATTCTCTGTGTTGCCTTCCAAATGTCTGAGCCATATCTAAATTCTCTGATTATTTTGCAGTATCTGGAAACATGGACCTTCCATGTTAAGCATTTGGCCAGGTGTTCTCCATCACTGCAGCTACTGCAGGCCTTGCTTCTTTCTGGGGTTTTAAACCTCAGCTCAACAGTTTTGGAATAATCATTTAGGTAAGAATCATATCTCCTGCCCAAAGTTTAGTATTTGTCATCCAAACTCTTTATTGACTTATATGGTCTTCCTTTTGCCTGCATCACCTCTATCTTCTTCCCCAAACTTTTGCTCCCGCAGCTCTGAGCCTGCCTATCTTTCTTCACTGTTCCTTCCTGAATCATTCTCATGACATCCCACTGTGTTTTACCACAGGGATGTATTCTGGGAGTGTATACCTATCTATCTTCTTCATTAAAAACACAAGAACACAACACAATAAACATGGTTATCTTGTAAACATAACCTGATTCAATTGAAAATCAAATCCAAACAGTACACATGACAATTTTGAGTCAAAGAAGATCCATGTTTTATTTTAAAATAAATACATGTTTATGTTTTTAAGCAGACACCCTGAAACTCACAGTATTTTGACCTTCAGAGAGGTGTCTCCTCTGCATTAGCAACAAACTCACATAAAGGAATTTTCTAGGACCTTTTAAAATTGAAAACGCAAGTTTTTATTTTTCCTATATTGCTACTTCTATCTCAGAAGCTGCATGACCTAACTTTTCATGTTTTGTGCCCACTGGTTTTCATTCCATATTGTAATGGCAGTTCATATGACACTGAAAGGATATTTTGTGAAGATACAGAATGATTAAGATAAAGCTACTTTCAGGATATTTTGTGAAGATACAGAATGATTAAGATAAAGCTACTTTCTTTATTAATTGCATCAAACTATTTAATGATGCTCACTGTGTTTAGGGACAGAAAGGAAAACAACCTTCTGTTGGTGTTGTTTCAGAAAAGGAGGTATGGTAAGCAATATACAGATTAATACACTCACATAACCTCAGAGGACTTATATATTTTTTATTCTTCTTATCTCTGCTCTTGTCCTTCAAGGAAGTGAAAGTTTCTTCAATGATAAATTCACCATTAAGTTTCCCCATTGCTGTTGCTTAATTATATTCAAACATTAATTAAAGAAGAGGTTAGTTATATTGGCACTAGTAACTGCTGAAGGTATGTTAGCCTTAGTACTGCAGTAATTTCAGTTTCCTGAGTATGCTTCCAACAAAGGGATTCTTCAATCCTAATACATATGTATAAGTCTCATTTTTAGAAAAGGTAAGCAATTATTCTATCAAAATTCAACTGCTTAATCTTTGCAAAGCCTCTGCTCTTCTGCCCACATTTACTTCACCCTAGACATCCTACCTTTGAATCAATATCCACAATAATAGCAACAAAACATGCTTTCTTTACCTGTTTGAGCAGCAACCAGCATCATTATTACAATCATTCTTGGTGCGTACTTAAAAAATTATATGGTGCCATGCAACAATGCTGCTTTAGAGAGCTCAGATAAAATGAGCGTGGATTTATGCATCAAGGTTAGTCTCATTTCTGGGAACAGTGGGAGCTGTTCATGCTAAAACTAAATGTTGCAATACCTTGTAGGACACCACAGGATAGAGCATGGATTAGAGTACACAGTGAACTTCAACTGGAGACACGTCTACACAGACTTCTGTAAAATTTCAACAGAGGAATCACCCTTTGGAAGTGCCAGCAATTCTGGATGCCTGCAGCACATGGCATCACCTGACCAGAGTGGCCTTCTCCTAGGCTTTAAGCCATTCCAGCCATCTCTCAAAAATACAATTATCCTCCAGGTTTTCTACCTAGTTTCAATCTTTGTTGATGACAGTGGTACAGTAACATCTTCAGCAGGGACAACCTGTCAGGCACACACCCACCACTATTCTAATTTGGGTGTCATGAAAAGCTGCATCAAATGCTGTGCCTATTTTAGGTCCCCTCCACCTCTCCAAGATGCATCCGTTCACCATGCCCAAGTTCCTGCTGTGATCCAGTCTTTTAATAGCTGTACAGCACAAGCCAGTGAAGTCTAACACTGTGCTTCTTATCTCCTCCAAATCACTGCTGCTCAGAAAGTACAACTTCCTCATTTACAAGTTGCCTAAAACTTTTTAAAAAATAGATCAATAAATAGGGATCATCAGGTGTCCCTCCTTCCCTGTGAGCAAGCCTTCTCCTCAGACAGCAAATGACCCAGGGACAGGCACAGCCAGCCTGCAGTGCTGCAAAGAGGCTGACACTAATGCAGTTGGATGTTCCCTTTGAGCAAGACTTGGCTGCTGGCATGAGTTCTTCTTTGAGACAGCACCAAGACGACAGCTCTGACAAATGCCTTGAAATTCAGTGCCCGTGGCCCTGCCCTTGCTGTGTTGCAGCCTGTAACAAAGAATGGTGACAGTTCAAATGGCTGGCTGGCAGATACATTCACAATACATGAACATTTTGTTAGAATCCTGCCAAGTGTGTCTCTGGTCTCAGTGGGAACTAACCAACTGCTTCAGCTACATTTGGACGGGACAGCTGCTTCATCAAAATATCCCATCTGTGAATGCTTTTGCAGGGTGCACTACATAGCAATAGCTTTTTTCACCCCTTTCAAAATGTATCTTTCTTGTTAGAAAAGTGTGCTTTAATCTGCATTTGTCCAGTGTTTGACTATCTTACGTCCGGTTCACAGGAAACAAAAAAATCTCAGTTTCACAAAGTCCAGCACAGAGATCATAAACTCTGTTCAACAGTCTTAGGGCAGCTCCACCAAACCCTGGTTCATGCCTACATTCTGCCTCCAGGAGTATGTAGGGATTTCATTAATGGAAGGTCAAATTACCTTGACACATCTAAAGTCCAGCTGCCTCTTTGTACCCAAGCAGAACCCGTGAGGCAGCCCCTGAATTACCCAAAAGGTGAATTATCTCAGAGATAACCTTAGTTTCACAGAAGGTCTCTTTCTGCAGAGAGGCTCCTGCTTTCCTGCAGGGAGCTCCTGACATGGCCTCAGATGTGTGTGATGCCAGACCAGGGCATAAACAGGAAAGTCAGCAAGAACTTCAGTGCTTAAGTGCATCTTCCTCACTCCTTTGGAAAAACAGTGCATTCTGGATGTATTTGAAATCATCAGCTCTCTAATCTGTTATGTAGAAATTCTGCTTCCCATTTTACAGCTCTGGGCCCTCTACTCCTGTTAAGATTTGTTGATTCAGGGCAGCAATGAAAAGGTTTGAATTTTAGCTCAACATGGTAGCTCTAAACATTTTGCCAACTCACCAAACACATTTAAGGCCACAAAATTTGGTTCTAATTCTGACACGCAGAAATAGGATTACAGGTATTAAAACATCTGTTTCCCACTGTGAAAATGGTGTTCCTTGGCTTTGGAGTTCCTGCTTTGGAGCTGATACAGGCTGCTCCCTGGAAGCCAAGAGTCTCACTCTGACAGTGCTGTAGCAACCCTAATGCCAGCCTCCATACCATGGGTATGGAAGGTGTCCCTGCCCATGGCAGGAGGGTTGGAATGACATGATTTTTGAAGTCCCTTCCAGTCCAAACCATTATATGATACTGTGGACCCTGTTCCTCTTTAATTTGTGATAAACTGTGTGTAACTTTCTAGACTAAAATAGCCACAGGAACAGCCAAGAATCAAGGCACTAAGTTGCTGTTCACATCAGGATCCAGTGATCAGAAGTGAAGGTAAATGAAAAAAATATAGAAAAAGAAGATCAGGGTGCAATTGGACCTGCTGTTTTGCCAGGCATTGTATCTGCATGGTTTCTTAACACATTACAGTGAGTCCATTCCCACCTAATACATGTTGAACTGAAAATGCTGAGAGGAAGAGGACAGAGGCACAGATTCAGAGATCAGCCTTCAGCTGCAGACCAGTTCTGTTTGTTTCTTACAGTATATTTTCAAAGAACAAATCAGATGTCATCTTAAGCAATCAATACAGTAACTCCAAGCATAAATCCAAGTCAGCAAAGCAGCAAGGATTTATGCACACAGCTATCAGATCCATAGTATTTACTCCAAGTTTAACACAAAGAGCATTTTAGATTGTTGTCAAGAAGACAGATGGTATAGGAGAAAGGAACAACTTGAAAATTACCTTTTCAACTGGAAACCACTCCTCAACTCTATAAGATCCAATTTCAAAGAGCTCTGAGTGAACAGAAACAGCTCAAATGGATCCCACGGTATTACAGATACAACCCTAAAAGCAGTCTATTAGCAAATCATCAAATTGATTGTGGCAAGAATGGACCATAAAGCAGTGTACACACACAAAATGTTAAAATAAATTAGAGTTCACTGACCTCTTCTGCACCTCCAACAGTAGCAGGTTATAAATCTGTCCATAACCTATTCTTAAATACTGTAATGTAAAATCATATAATTGTAGAATCATAGAATCTTAGAATAGCTTGGGCTGAAAAGGACTTTAAAGAGCATCCAGTTGCAACCCCCTGCCATGCCAGGGACACCTTCCACTAGACCAGTGTCAAAGCTCCATCCAGCCTGGCCTTGAACTTCCAGGGACTGAGCATCCACAGCTTCTCTGGGCAACCTCTTTGAGTGCCTCTCCACCCTTAGAGTAGTATCTACTCTAAACCTACTCTCTTTCAGTTATCCAAAATCTGCTGCAGCCTGGAGAGCTATTAGAAGATTTTGTAGAAACTTACCCATTCTAATTTATAAGTGCCAGGTTTTTCCTTTTTTCCTGATGGCTCTTATTGCCCTTGGCTGAAAGACTCAGCTATTTATGAACCAAGACCCATCTTGGTGCAGAACAGGTCCATAACCCTGGTTCTGTGTTCCTAACAAAAGTGCTGGGAGGTGGTAGTGAATAAGTCCATCCTCATGGTGAGAACACCCAAGAGTTAAAACCATGCAAGACCAGAAAGGTGAAAACAAAGACAGAAAAATAATAGCTAATTAGCTAGCAGTGCTAGCAGTCAAGAGGGAAAAAGTATTGACACCAAAAAGGTATGAGACCCTAATTAAAAAACGGGCAATCAGAAGATGGCAGCAGCAGGGACCAGGCTGTTCCAGGGAGCAATGGAGATGAGCCCTTCCCCTCCTGACTGATGAGCGCCTGGCCAACAGGAGCACTGTGGTGAGCATATTAATGCTCAGCCTGCCAACTCATTAAACAGGTGTCTGCTGGGTATATTAGCCAACAAAGAGTTGCTGTGCACTCCTTCAGTTTCCCACAGCCTGCTTGGAGAGTCTCTGTGTGCACACTAAACTTGTCAGAGTCAAATGTGCTGGAAAATGAGAGCTTACAGTCCATCAAAAAAATCATCCACACAACCAAGTCTCCACAGTAGGTCAAGAATCCTTCTCTCTGTGCCTTCTCCCACTTGCAATCATCCTTTTCTGTGCTCTGACCAAGTGGTCAGCTAATTCTGGCTCTGAGGCGAACCAAAAGGAGGAATGAGTCAGGGCAGCAATGATTTCTGGATCACTGCTCCTGTATTTCCTCCTCCCATCACAGCTCTCACACTACTGCTCAGGTATAGCTTTAAAGGGATAGATCTTCTCTTGACCTAAAGGATCACTGAGCAGTAAATAACATTCCTCGGTTCAGACACAGCTAGACACCCTGAAGGACCTGCAGCAGAATTTCATGCTTTCCACTGGAGTCAAACCAAATTATTTGTTCCTGCACTTCTCAAAAATCTGAGGAAAAAGAAAAAAAAAATCAGGCAGCTTTAGAAAAATAATCACTGTGAGGAAAACTGAAAGAATATAAAGCAACATGTGGAAATCTCTAAGTCAGAAAAAGAACCTAAGAAAAACCATGACCAAATAATAAGAGGCATTGAGAGGTCAGATGGTTTAAACACTACTGTAACATTAGTAGTATTGAAACTCAGCTATCAAAAATTATAAAAAACACACTTCTTTTTATTTTTGTCCTGAAATAAAGGTGCTTCAGCCTGAAACAAAGAAAATAATCTTTTAAAATCAAGATCTATTGATTTCCACCTGGCTCTGAATTTATCTCCTTTCTCTAATTAACAGGCTGTGTCACTGGAAGAGAAGAACACTAATAGCACAAGACAACAGTGTCACCTCCTACTACAATGTAAATCTTGAAGGAAAAAATCAAAGCTGTTGTTTAAAATAAATCAACAGCCATGGCTGAGTTGGCTGTCTGCATGGTAGATATTTATTGCCTTTCACAATCCTTATAGAGGGACAGTATCGGACACCAACTGGTTAAAATAAATTAAGAAAGATGCTTCCAGTGAAAGAAACAAATAATACCATTCAGTTTTTGGGGTTTTTTGCTGGTTAAGGTAGAAACAGTCTCTTGAACAGAGAGAGTACAGCACAAAGATGTCTAAATCAGCCCTCAGTTGTGAATTCTACCCTGAGTCAACTCTAGTGTCAATTTAACAATATGTATTGCTATTTCAATTTATGTTTCATGTTATCCAGTAACCACACTATATAATTTAAAAGAGCCAGGCATATGGAATCCCCTTTTCCAGGTACAGAGTGCCCAGCTGTGCCGGAGCTCCAGTTAGAGACACTTCAGACATGATCCCACAGTCACCATGAGCACTAGAAACCATAAAGCACTGAAGGTTTTCTGCCATAAGGCTCAAATCCAAGAGGACAAGCAGCACTTTGGGATACCTCCCAGCTCCTGCTCTTCACACAGGAGGCCCAGCACGCCCAAAAAGCTCAGATGTTTTCCAGTTTAGGAAAAAGTGTCTCCTGCTGCAGGTACCATCTCCCAGCCTAGACTTGCTGGCAAGCACGTCTTCAGTGCTGGGCACACAAGCCTGGCAGACAGTCCAAAGTCAACCTTCATCCAAACATTCACATTTACTTTTAAAGTTTGGTGTCCTTGGATTATCAAAGACTGCATTTTTAACCTTTACAAGAGTTAACACAAGGATCCTGCAATCTGTTAAAAATATATTTTTCATTGACACAGACTTAGTTTTTTGATGGGAATTGAGTGCAATATTAACAAATATGACAGAGTAGTAGCTACTCTGAGGCTACATTTAAGAGAGAATTACAAAGTTTAGCAAAGGTCACAGATCTCCCACTGCAGGCATATGTGGTTTCCAAGATAAGACCAGAAGGAACAATGCAATCATCTATTCTTAGCTACTCCATGACGTTAGACCCTTTAACTCGGTGCAGCAGGGAAAACCCTTTTTCTTTAATGTATTCCTACCTCTGAATTCTTTAAACTGTCATTGAACTAGGTCAAATATTTTCTAAGAGATATGGTACTGACCCTATTTAAGATTGCATCTGGGCCAGCCGAGTCTGGTGTTTCATACAAAGAGCTTTCTAAAATAAATGTTCATGATCTTTTGTTCTCAGTTTGTGTGGCAGTTTTCAGGAAGACTAAAGTTCAGCACCTTCAAACAATGGTATAAAAATTCAGCTTTTTTGTCACAAGATCTTGCCCTGTCTTTGACCAAAATGCCATCTGCTTTCCTTGAGAAGAATGAAGCTTCTGACTTTTCAAATTTCAGTGCCAAGCATCTCTCACAACAGTCAGAACAATTTTTGATGCCTGTGGTGACTCTTTCCTTCCATGCTGCACAGAGGCTGGAAGACTGAAACAAAGGATTACAGTCTCAGAAATAAGTTCAGATTTCATGGAAGAAGAAAATATACTTTTTAATGGTCTTATATGTATATCTCTATGTGAGAGATCCAGATATATAATGTACAGAGATGTGTTTAAGTGCACATAACAGAAACTTGTGCTATATCTCTCCCCTAACAGCTGCTGGGCAGCTGCATCTCATGGCATCCTGGTTAAGCGTGGATACACAGGCTTGTTATTTTCTGGATGAAGAAGCCTGCGACACAAATCTGCTGCTGAAATCTCATTCTGGTTGAAGGTAATTAAGTCATTGTCCTCAGCAAGAGGGCCTGAGTGACAAGCCAGGGGTCATGGCAGAAGCCCATGACACAGAAATGAGTCAAACTCCCATTTTTCCACACAGCACTGGACTGTATTTCCTATGAAAGTCTACTGAATGTAGAAAATCAGCAGTGGGCATGAGAACAGAGAAGGTTTAATTTTCTCAGGAACCTGACATGCAGTATTACTACTGAAATTTCTGCATTTTCATTTTCCTCTGGCTTTGTATTTCTTTTGTTCACCTGCTTTTCAATGTGCATTATTGCAGAGGAACTGCTGACAGTCACTACTTCAGATGTGGGACCTTATCACAGCAGGATTATCTAAACCACAAAGGCAGAGTCCGTACAGCATCAACTCCCTTCCTCTTCACATCCCAGAAGCAGATGGCAATACAAAATGAATTTTCTCATATTGTTAAAGCTTATGCTTTTTCACCTGTGAGAAGGATTTTAGCTTTGGTTCAAGGAGGGAGCTGATTTTACAATCACAACAGAAAAGATTATTAGGCTCGACAGCAAGGTGACTAATATGTTCTGTAAATTTGTGAAAAGAGGGGATGTTTTTTTTAATTGAAGTTTCAAGAACTGTTTTTGCTTTTCACACAGCCTTGCGCTAAGACACCTGTATATCAGTGTGAGTTCTTGCAACACAAACATATAATGATACCATCTCATTTTGCATCTGCTCTTTATCCCACACACAGACTTGGAACTCCCATGATATTTGGGTATGTTAAGCTGGTGCATGACAGATTTATGAATTTCAGGCTATCACAGGATTACCACCTGTGGTAAGGCACTGAGCATGATACAGCTAGAACTAACTTTCTCAAGACCTTTGAGATACAGTAGTAAAAGAACCCCTGCCAGAACAATGCAATGAAAAAATTGTGCAAGAAATATGAGTTCTTTCAAAAGAGTTCCCCCTGCAAAGATACTTCTTTAGAGTGAAAGAGTCTATCACATACAAACTATTAGTCTGAGGGTAAGGTTAAACCCACTCTTATTTCACTAAGGATACACCTACAGCTGAATGATTTCAAAGAGGCCCCAAAAATGCAGAAAACTCATTTTTAGTTCTGATAAATATAGAAACTAATGGGGCTCTTGCTACCTTTAGATACAATGCAATGAAATCAGAAGACTGCAGGTTGCTGTCCAGAGAAATTGTGAACACTCTTTCCCTGGAAGTGTTCAAGGTCAGGTTGGACAGGGCTTTGAGCAACCTGGTCTGGTGGAAGGTGCCCCTCATGGCAGGGGGATTGGAATGAGAGGATCTTTAAGGTGCCTTCCAACCCAAACCATCCTATTCTATTCTATTCTATTCTATGAATAGACATGGAAAACGGTGTCTTCCTTGTGCCTGCAATAGTAAAAGCAAATTTCTCCCAGACTACCTACTTTTGTCCATGGTCAGATCTTGGGCTGTACAGGAAAGTTATTTCAAGGTGAAAGTCAGCACGGACAGCCAGTACATCACTCCCAACATCCTCCACTGATGCTCTTCCTGCTCCAAGTGACCTTTCAATGCTTCTCCAAGTTTCATCCTAAGCAGACATATGTTAACTAACACAAAAAAACTGTTCTGAAGAAAATCCATGGGGAAAAGACATTCCAGACAACTTCCTGAGACAGATTAACTCTGAAAAAGATGCTTGGTCAGCATTTTCCTTAGTCTTTGAGCTTTGCAAAATAATGTTGTTAAGGGGAATGCTGTGGTTCTAATAATGACTTCTTCCCAACAAACAATTTAACAAAGACAAAGGGATCAAGTTTTTTGGGGCTCTTTCTGATATGTCCTGGAACTGAACCATGACCCCCACTCTTCTTCCTCACAGATATAAGACAATGAAACATCTTCCTCACCCAAAAATGAGAGTTATGAATGACTGACTATAGTAAATAGTAAATCTCCCAAGTCATATTCAAGTCCCTCAATTTTTTTTCTATTCCTTTTTTTCCAGAGAACTCTGAAAGATGCTTCCATGATGCATCCATGCAAAATAAATGGACACCTGCAATCTCCATATTTGTGGCTATTTTTTTTTCATTAACATGGTCATTAATAATTGGTTTGCTTTTACTTCATATTGATTATGTACTAGATCTTCACAGCAGTAATGGAAATCACCATTACTGAGACATTTAATATAAAAGGATGTCTGGAACAGATTAGATAGTCATATCAAATTTGTATGAAGGTGTAGCTATCAAAAAAGTACTGTTGTTTACATGGCTTCTTTTTTTTTTAATTTTTATTTTTATTAAGTTATGAACTGGTGCCTTTATCACAGTGACAAATTTTGTGTAGCAGACTGTCTTCCTCATTCACATACTTGTTCACATATCCATATGTTCAACCAAGCTTTCAGCTTTTGACTTGCTTTTCTACCATGATAACTTTGTAGCAACTATTACTATTTAAATGCAGGTTGAGCTCACCACAGGCACAGCTCGTGTGTTGGTCATTACTGTGACACAGCTGGTCTCCAGGGCACATGGCTGTACATGCACATACTCTCATTGAGAGCTATTCCTCTGCATCATTAATAGCTGGCATTGATGAAACATATAGTTTAGCATTATTTAGTAATTATTTTCTTGACATTCAAACAAACTGCAGTACTATTATCACACATTATCTATATTCTTTTAGAATCTGACAATATTTGCCATTTTTCTTAAAATACCCCACTATAGAAACAGAGGTCTGAAGTGAAAATTCTGTTCTCATGTAGCATATTTAATACTTATTTGTAGGGAAAAATCTTTCAAATGTAATCTCTAAAAAAATAGATAGAAAAAGAACCCAGGATAATTTGGCTCTGATAATTTTTAACACTTTATGTTGACCACTCCGAAATTAGAGCATTTGATTACAGCTACTATTTCTAAAAGAAATCCCCCCCCAGACAAACACAGGTATCTATGCGCTCATTGATTTCTGTCCCTTTTCAATGTGTTTGCCTTCATCTCCACTAGCTGGTCTTTGTTACTGATGAACTCTTAAGAATAACTCTCAAATTTTTCTTGAAATGGTTAAAGTTTCAGTTCAGTCCCAAGTTGAGGATGCACAACACACCATGGAAAACATTTTTATAAGATCCATCTCTTTATAAAATATACTTCAGTTAGTGTGTGAACAGGCTGAATTGAACACAAAGATAAAGAGGAAAGAGATTTAGAAACAAATGTTTGAAGTGAAGGACTCAAAGAGCTTAAAAATTTGGTTTACTACACCTGTCAAAAAAGATTGTTTTTACAAACACTCAGACCAGAAGAAAAATAACTCTATTTATGCATTTTTCACAAAAAGATTCATCTCTGTTTGGTAAAAACTCATGGTGCACACCACTGGAATATTTCTACATCCCAGGTGGGAAAAAGAAACTCTTAAAGTGGTTTCCAATTTTTTTAAAGAAAATCTCCCCAACAGTCCATTATTTCTATCGGTCTGAAGTCCATCCATCCCAATTCCTCCCACCATCTCTGTCTCAGCAGGTTCATCTCCTGATTTACATCCTCTCCCCAGAACACTAACTCTCTTCCACACTTTGTTTTCTTCTCACCTCCAAAATGAGCAGGTGATGCTGGATATCAGTGGAGATGAGGGCAGAGGAACAGAAAGCACAGAACTGCAGGTACCTCCAGCTCACCTGATTTGGGCTGGCTCTAACTGGGGGCTGGGTGTTTGGCTAAGCAGAGGTGGGGGCTGCGTGAGGACATGGCACAGCTGCCATAGCAAATCATTCCCAGTCCCAGTCCCACCTCCTCCCTGGAGAAATGAAGACAACAGTGGAGGTAGAACAGGAAGAAAAAGCAGGGAGAAGCAAGCAGAGCTATCGAGCTCCCCCAGCCTGCATTGTACCTGCAAGATTTGCAACTTTATTGGATGGGTACTCTGGATTAGACTACGCATACTAGTGAAAAAAGCAGAAAATTAAGGCCAGGGTAGAAGAACAAATCATCATAATTCCAAATGCTTCCAAAAGCACTGATGCTTTTAACACCTATTGACATGAATTATAGTTGTCTTCTTGGAGTAACACCAAGAGCAATGCTGTAAGTGCTATTTAAGTTACCTTGACTGGACTGAAAATATTTACAGCTTCTGCATTAGTGCATATATTAATTGCTTTTGTGCCTTTATTGTCCTATAAAACTCCTAAGTACTGGTAGAGCCAACAGTGGCAGATGTTTTGAAGTTCTGATAAAACCCAATCAAATTAATTTAGTAAGATCAGTTTTCAGTAAACATCAGGAAGCTTCCCCATTCAAATCAAGTCTCTTTCAGGAAGTTTGTGCCAGACAAACAGGAGCTCAACATCATTGATCACACATCATATCTTAATGCTTTTCCGACTCTACCAACTAGTCCAAGTCTATTTACCCCTAACACACCCCACCATTTTAGCCATTATCTCTTTCCACTGCTGCTATAGGAAAAAGTTTCATTTAATGCCTTCTGAGCAACATGAACCTGTTGGCTTCTATACCTGAAAGATATTAAAGATCAAAACAAGCTTTCTTGTCCCAGCAAGAGCACATGAGATATGCCTCAAATGATCCTCACTTTATCTGCCCCGGTGTCCCATCATGATGCCTGTAATTTGTTCTCAGATAGCACTGTGACAGATAGCACTACCTACAGCTCTAATTTCAGATTGTTGCTAATAAAAACAAGAGTGGTAATAATATCTAGAGTTTTCCCACTGGCTGTGATTGTGCTGGAGTACAAATGATGCCTGGAGACTGTGCAGAAGGAGATGGGCATTTTATTTCCTTATGATTCACACTATCTTCTTTTGCCTTTAGGATTGCTCCCCTCTGGTGACAGCAGAGACAAGTGTAGCTGATTTTCTTTATGCCTACCACTTAGTGACACATAAGTGCCAGTTGCTTTACCCAGAGAAGGATATCAAATGCAAAACAAGTCACAGCATGGAGAGTGAATGAACAAGCAGAATCCATGGGTCTCATCCTTAGCAAGCTGAGCATTTTGCTGATATGATGTACAACAACTGAAGATCTCCATCAGCAGAAAAAAACCCCAGGACTATCTGAGCAGCATACTGATGTCCACCTCATGTCCTGGGTGACAAGTTCTGTGCAAGGCATTTTCAGACTCAGTGGCTGAGATAAGGATAGCTTCAGGGTCTCAGCATGAGCCAGATTTCACCTTTTTTGAAGATATTTTGACATACTGGAACACTTCAGATACAAAATCCTTCTACGGCATTGTTGGCTGACTGAATCCATGTTTCCAGACACAGACTATTTAGATGTGTACAAATACAACTGAAAGCCTAAACTTTTCTAGTTACAACCTATGTCAAAATTCATATTGCTCTAAAAAAAGAGCCCTAACCAGCCAGGGGTATTGTGGCAAAAGAACTCAGTTATCTGCCCCGGCTAGAGAGAGAGGTTAAGAGGATCACTCAGATCTTGAGCACAGCAAGGTAAGCATTTGAAACAAAAAAAACCAAAAACCACAAAAAAAAAAAAAAAAAAAAAGGCAAAAGTAGAATTATTCCCAATTTCTGGCTCTGTATCTGTCTAACACTCACAATTTACTTGCTTTGTGTGAGACAGCTTCTTACATCAATGAAGGACCTGCCTTTGGGGAGAATCTCTTCGAGTTCATGAGTTACACTGTGCTTGCATAGCGCAACAGAAAGTGATTGTACTAGACTCTGGTTTTATTTTTTTATCCATTTTCCAGATTGTGATAGACTTTTTATTTGTAATAATATTTTGCGTTCTGCAGTACCTTGCCTCTCAGCATGGCAGAATACACTGCAAGCATTTAATTAAGCCTTATGATGTCCCACTGAGGTTGGCAGGTAGGTGTTTCATAATAGCATCAGATATTTAAAACAACTTACGTAGACACACAAAAAACTGATCATTAGGTTAGGGGCATCAGTGGGACCACAGAAATGTCATTGCTACTTCTCCAGTGTGACTGCCTGAGAGCTGTCTGACTTTGAAGTGTCTTGTGTGCTATGTCAGGCAGCAGTAAAGCTGACTGCTAGAAAGGAAGATGAAACAGAGTGTGTTATGGCAATCTTCCCAGGATTTCAGGTGACAGAAGCCAGAGTGTCTGGCCGGCTTCATTCACCAAAGGACAGGAGGGTATAAGATTATTCTCCATCTCAGAAGAGGCTGAGGATGATCACAGTGCCCAGGTGTTCTGTTCTGGCATCCAGAATGGCATCTCAAAACAGAAGGTCAAACCCTCACCCACACAAGCTGGCAGAGCTGGCTGTGGAGATGTAAGCTGGTATTATACATGCAATTCTAAGACTTTCCTTGGGCTGCCATAATCTATGGCAGCAAAGCACCTGTCTCAGTAAATTACAGATATATGTTCATCCTGGGAATACAGAAGGAAGGAAAGGACAGAAGTCAACACTGTGATCTTGCATGTGCTCTATAGTGAAGTCTCAGACCACTGGCTAATAAAATCAGAACTCATCTGGGGATTCATCCACACATCCCATTCATCACAATCTTTGTGTCTGAAGTTAACTCTTCGAATCCTGCCTTGTTCTGGTTTGGTCAAATCTAGAAATATATCCTCTGAGAGAAGGCAGGCTATAACCACCCCTCCCCCACCAGGTTCAGGAAAAAATAAATTTTCCTTGAAGGAAAGTGAAAGAGATAAAAACTATTTATTTAACAAACACATGGGAAAAGGGATAATGATGCTAAGTAATAAAACTTCTCACTTTGCTGAGAGAAACCTGGGAAAATTTCAGAGTCCTTCCATAGTGTCTCTCTCTCCCCCTCCTTGGAGCTGGGACAGGGTGGTGGGCCCACCTCCAGGGCCAAGGCCTCGCTGGAAAGTCCTCCCAATGTATTCTGATGTTGAAACAATCCAGCAGAGAGAAAAGGAAAAAAAATGAAGTCCCAGGAAAACAAAAGTTCGACTCTCCGAAGGAAAAAGAGCTGAGGAAAAAACTGCCAAAAGCTGGCTGGAAAGAAAAGCAAGCCAGGTGCTTCCCTTCCCTCTCACTCTCCTCCCGCAGTTGAAAAAAAGTCTCTATCTCTGTGTGACCTTGAACAAGCTGCAAACTGCTTTGAAAAAGTTTTGCTCAGTTTTTTCTCCCCCCTCTCAGGCTCAGTTTAAAGGCATAGAAAGGCACAAAAATTAATTTCTGGGCATAGGACAGCGATATGGAATACACATCATAAAGTCACCCCAAGACATGCCTGAACCTGTCTTTCTTCTGCTTAAGGTTTCTGGTAACTCAGTGGCTTGCAGAGGTGGCTTAAGAGAGCCACAGGACTTGTGTCTGCTCACAGTGGGTTTCTAAGGATCTTTGGCTGGTATCTTTAGCTTTGATTGCCGTATTCCATGACATGAAGTCAGAGCTGGCAATCTGCTAGGTAGCAGTTTCCTGTTCACTGCTCAAGAGACAGCTCTGAATCCCAGCCCAGGCCAGACTTCTTTGCTCATATGAGCCAAGCCACTTCTCTGTCACATACTATGACACGCAGTCTTTAAAAATGTGGCAAAAGAACTTCTATTCTTTGTAGGCATACTCTGAAGTAGAGCATACATCAAATTAATGAGTTTTGCATAGGTATGATGACCTAAATGTTACCTAAATTCTGCATTTAGATAAATAACTCTGAGTGTGAAATAATCCTTTAATTGCTGTGGTCCTAATTTCTCCACCTCAGCTTTCCTATCTAGCAAGGAGTTCAGCAGCACCTGAAGGAGAGGTCAGATGTTCAGGGCTCTTGAGGGCTCCTTGTGTACCTTCCACACTCCTGTGCTGGTACAGAGTGCTCAAGCATCATACTCATTTCTTTTATTTATTCATTTTTCTATAAGCCTTGATTAACAGAGCAGGGAACAAGAAGTCCAAAGAACAGAGACGAAAGGAACACCTGCCAAATAACTATAACTGGTACATATGCACCCATCTGAGCCAAGCAGGGTGGGCAATTAACAAAATCATTTAATCCATTCTTTCCAAGCTCTTTTCAGGCAAAAGGGACATTCTAGTCAATAACTACATACAAAAGATTTAAAGATCTCTTAAAGAAACAGATTACTGCAGGATTTTATATATTTTAAGGGGGTTTTTATCTCTGCCTGCAGAGGAATGGTGTTAGGGGTTATGAAATATCTCTGCCTATTCCATAAGTACACCTTGCATTAGTAGAATAATTTGGTTAATGTGTTAAGGGTCAGGTAAAGAGCCACATGAGGTAGCTTTTCTGTCACTTCTTAAAAGCTGCAGCCTGCTTCATTGTGTCTGTATTTTACAAACGTGTATGCTGGCATTTCTAAGTAAGATTTATGGCAGCTTGCTAAATGCAGAAGATTGCTTAAAATAACCACCAAGCACTTAGCCCAGCCTAGCTTTCCTGAGACCTAGAAGCATTTTAGTGGGACAAAGGACTGGCAACACGTTTGAATTCAAAGCATTTAAAATCAGAATGCCTTTTTCAACAGTATCATGTCAAAAGGCCTTCAATAATCTGCCTAGATTCTTGCAGTGAGACCATTACCAGTCATTACGGTTCCTCTTGTTGATGTATATCCGGTTCTTTGGCTTTGGGAAAACCACTGTTTTAGACGTGACAGCAAAGCAGCAACAGAAACACTTTCTGCTAGAAAATCCCTGAAGAATCACCAAAAAAATAAAATAAAGGCATAAAAGCTTTTGCATCCTACTACTGAGAGAACACATAGTAATTGGATTGCTCTTTGGTTACTCTCGAGAAGAAATGCAGGGATCCATCCTCTGTAGGAACTCACTACCTCAGAGCACAACACACTTGCAAGTCAGGACAGATATCAAATACTTCTCTTCCTACCTCATTGTATTTCTTGAAGCTGAACCCTGATGTAAAGATGAATGGGATGAGGCCGTTCAGCAGAACATGGCATTCTCTGGGATCTATTCCCAGGGAATGTAAATTGACAGGTATCTGCTGACTTAAGCTGGGAGAAGTCAAGGTGATCTACAAAAGCAATCAGTCTGACAGTTTAGACCTGACTCTCCTTCCCAGGGAGGCGACCTCCTCTAGGCATTTGGTGCCATTTCAAACCTGTGGGAAACTATGTGTGAGAATACCAGCAGCAGATCTGAGAAGACTTAATAGCAGTTTGTCATTTCCTGGGAGATTATCAAGTCGAGATTCAAGAATGGCAGGGTCTTCCTAGATCCTTATGTTAAGGATGATGTTTCCCTCAGCTTTGCCAATGCATCCAGCAGCAGGGGTTGAAGCTAAGAAGGAACCACAGGGAGACTCACAAAATGTATCATCTCTTTAGCAGGCAAAATTTTTCCTTATTTCCTTAGCCCTGAACAGTGAAGATCTGGGTGTTGCTCCAACCTCAGCAATCACAACCAAAGAACCCAGCCCCCCTCTTACATAATGATGTGTCTGGGATGCTGGAAAAATCCAAAGGAGGATTAAACATTTGGGGAAATGTTTGAAAGAGAAGACTAGAAGACAAAAAAGGAAGGGAAGGGCCTTTGACCATTGGAGAACCTTTTATCTCCCTAGAGTCAGTTAGGGTTTTATTGGTTCCCCCTTAATTGATTAACATGGAAGAAAATATCATTCAGAAGGGCAAAGCAGAGACTTTTTTGTTTTATCAAGTATATATAAAAAAAGTGTAATCCCTATGCTCCATGAAACAGGAGGGTAGGGGTGTCTTATATAGTCCTGAGATCAACTGACGTGGAAAAATGAGATGAGGATGTGCACTGACAATTTACAACAGTCCAGAAACATTTTGATTTGCCTCTAGGTGAGGACAGGAAAAAAAAAGAAACAAAGAAACAGCAACAAAAAAGCAACCCAAAAAAAAAAACCAAAAACAAACAAACAAACAAAAAACAAAACAAAACAAAAAAAACCCAGCAGTCATAGGGACAAACAGTCCTTTCAGGACATCAGCCTGAAATAGGTTTCACGTAATTTTTATATCCTACAAAGGTGAAATAAATCTGAGGGACAGCAGACAGGACACAACAACCCAGACAACCAGAGGTCCATTTTCTTCCCACATTGTCTGTCTGAAATAGCCTTGTGAGGGCTTCATGTCATTTGTCACCTCCACCTACATATAATTCCCAGGGAAGGGCACAGATAGAGACTGGCATCCCTGCAAATTCTTCATACCTGTCTAATACCAGCAGCATCTGATAACCTCCATGGTTTCCTGGAGAAGGGAGATGACAGGCAAAACAGAGAGAGAGAGAGAGAGAAAGCAAGAGCATCATGAAGATTTGAAGGGGGCATGAAGCTGGAGCAGGGAAAGCTGGGGATGAAGCAAGGAAGGATTGATGAATTCCTAAAAATGAGGGTTGGGGTGGATGTTACAGAAACCTTGAGGTGAGGGGAGTTGAAAAGTGGAAAGGCAAGTCAGAGCAAAAATCATGCTTGGAAGCTGCTTGTGGCAGTTAGATGTTGATTTTCTCTTAAATCCTTTTAGGTGGGCAGCTGCCTGAGGCCAACCCTGCAGACACCAGGAGTAAAATCCATTTTGCCACGTAACTGCAGGATAAATCCCATCTGAAGGAGAGGTAGGCAGAGAGCAGAAAAAGCCCAATACACACAAACCACTTTGCAACAGAATGCATTCAAATTCATCATTTCCAGTGTCAGTAGGAGATCCTTTGGTCACAGTACTGAACCTGGAGTCACCACAGACACAAATAATGATGCTATCCAGGTTTTAGCTTAGACATCACATATACAGTGTCTGGATGATTTTTCCCCAGGCTCTGGGTAGTCAGTGCCGCCTGACAGAGCAAACAGTCCACCAGCTTTCTGACAATGGCAGTGCAAATTTCTCCATTCCTCAGACTGAAGTCTTTCTGCAGGCTTTTCTCAGCCTGTCCATAAATCCCTCTTCACACTAATTTATTGTGCTGTGCACTGTGAATTCACACGAAGACGGCTTCATAAAAGAATATGCAACCACTCTTATGCCTGAAATGGCATAAACAAGATTCAGTGTAAACAAGGACGAGGACTGAAGGCATAGAATCAGTGGGATGTCAGGTCCCGTGACTAAATTAGTACAATGACAGCCACTCTGAAATTTGTCTTTTCTAGCAAAATGATGAGGTAACCTGAAAGTCTCCATGACAACACAGCCCAACCTTGCATTACAAGATGCTTATGCAAGAAAGCATCTAAAAGTATAGTGCCTGGGGAAAGCCTTCCAACAAACAAACTCCACAGGGTTTCAGCTGCTTCCCCTACCTTATTCATATTATTTTCCATGTGTTTGAGGTTTTTTTTTCTTTTCTGAAACTTCAGATAAGAAAGGAATTTTACACAGTCTTCTGATTATACGATTGCTTGCTATTTTAAATTAAAAAGGCATGCACAGAAATGTCGAATAACACAGAATCATAGAATCGTCATAGAATGGTATGGGTTGGAAAGAATCTTAAGGATCATCTAGTTTTAAACCTCTGCCAGGAGCAGGGATGACAGCCACCAGATCAGGCTGCTCAGGGTCCCATGTAACCTGGCCTTGAACACTTCCAGGGATGGGGCAGCCACAGCTTCTCTGAGCAACCTGTGCCAGGGCCTCACCACCTTCACAGTAAAGAACCTCCTCCTAATACCTAACCTGAATCTCTCCTCTTCTTAAAACCAGCCTTCCTTGTCCTATCACTATCTGCCTGTGTAAAAAGTCATTCTCCCTCCTTTTTGTAAGCCCCTTTTAATACTGGAACACATTTTACTCTGGTCAAGGTATTAAAACCTCACATCTTAATACATTTTTGTTTTTCCAGAAGAGCTGTGTTGGTTTTTAGTCCCCACAACAGTGCCATCAGAAGCACTGTTCTTCACAGTGCATGCAATCTCAAATATAAGCTACTGAATTTAGATAGAATTTGCTTTAATACAAGATTCTTCTATGGCAAAAGAGGGAGTGCTTTTACATCAGAGGGGTTCTCACCCATGGCAGGGTACACCTGCCTACATGAAGATGTCTGATGCCACTGAAGATGCACCAGGCTTCCCTGCTGGCCTCCAGCTGTTACTCCAGAGGAGATCAGAGCCCCTACAGCTCTTGTGTCATATCCAGCTCTGTGTGAATAACTCACAGAACAATCAACCCCCAAGTGAGGGGCCTGAGAGCTAATGCTATCTGCCACTACCAGAGTCAATAAATAGTCTTCAGATGACAGGATTTCATCACATAAATCTTATCTAGTACATATCATGAATAAAAATAAGCAATAACCAAAATTATCCAAGTGCTTAGTGTAGATCCCATCTCTAGGAAGCGCCCGGACCTTTCCAATATCAGGGTCCATTCCACCGATTTCAGTGTTACAGGGAAATTGCAGAGAGTCTGAAACAAGTGCAAGAATCTGGAGCTTGAAGCAGTCTCTTTTCTCACAGGTTGGCCAAGTTTCCCAGCAGAGCCTTCCACTAGGATCACAGAAACACAGGAGGAGCGGAATATTAAAAGATGTCTTATTACATTAACATGACTGGAGAATTATCCTGCAAACAAATAAGCCAGGCAGGGATTATATAAGCTTTAATATAATCTTCTATCAGAGCTGAGCAGTCCCCAATCAAGCTAACTATGGAAAATAGTACTTAATGAATCTGTAAATAAATATCAGCAAGAGAGATGGCAGGGCTAAAGAATACCTTATCAGTGAAGGTCTGATCTCCAGAGGAGAGTTAAAAAGAGCAAGGCAAGATTAGAAGATTAGATGCCAGAGCATCCCAGCTCACTAATGGACATTCCAAACACCCAGGAGGGCACCCAGAACCTTCTATCTTCCTTCAGTAGCTCTTACCATGCCCCTCCATCTCTGGCAGTTTCTCTGATGTATAACATCAGTAAACACTCAAAACATTCATCAGTTCAAACATCCTTTGAAGTCTCTCCTTTCACACACATTTCACTGTGTTTAAACCACCACAGACACTCCAGCAAGTTCTCCCTGACATTGCCTTTGATTAGAAGGGTGTGTACCAAGTCCAGCAAACAAGAGCTATGCACATTGAAGGGTCTGTGGAAAAAGTTACCTGAGTTCACAGCAGCAAGGAGCTCACCCATAATGAGTGAACCATTAAACTCCAGCCAAGCCAGATAAAGGGTAAGCAAAAGCTCCACAGAGGCCAACACTTCAGGTGAGTCAAACAGGATGTAAAGTTTAGTCATTCTGCTGCAGGGGAAGGTGAGAAGATGCTTTCCCTGGGAGCAGAGTTGGTCATCTCTCTCTTGTGGGACACCCCTCCACAATAAAAACATTTTAATGGTCTGTTTCGGATGCCACCCATCCCTCTGCCCACATCCTGTTCCTCTGTGAGCACTGCTGACACAACCAGCCTGTACAACCATCCGAGTACCTGCCCACAGTTCTGTTCCTTCTGGAAATGATTCTGCCATGGCTCTCCCAGCATGACTCCAGGAAATTCTAATAAGCCATACAAAAACACCCTAAAAAAACTCAACCACCAAGACATACAACCTACCCTTCCACAGACTGCATCATTATTCCTCCCTTAGCTCTTCACTACAATCTACCACTACAGAAATCCTCCTTTTCCAGCTACTCTCTGGAATAACTTTTGCTGCTCCAGAAGCAGCAGACACATAGATAATTTTCCCAGGAAGAGGGGAAAAAAACCCCAAACAAATCTGAATAGTCTCATATTAGAAAGTCTAATTCCATTTCTATGATTAGCATAATACAACTGTGTATAAACCCATAACTTACAGGGCAACTTTACACAAGCCACTGAGCTGGAAAGTCAAGCAGGGAATCAGCAAATAAACAAACAGATTACTCTTTCCATTTTGTTTGAATAATTTGTTTCAACAAGGCTTTATTACATCATGCCTCATTATGGATACTAATATACCAAGGTCCTCAAGGAAAGCTCAGACTAACATCACAATTTCCACATGCAGTACAAAAGAAATAATATTTTGGAAGTTCCATAAAACCCTTATTTATCAGTTAATCTCTTACACTGTTACCTTTGTCTCAACTAGACAATTAAACAATAGGATGGTGAGAACACAATGCCATCATCACGGGAAGACAATACATTAACGAAGTTACTGATTATGTGGTATTTCACCTCCTTTTTGTCAGCTTTTGACAGCTGATCTTGACACCTCACTCAAAGAGGAGTCTTCAATGCATTTCAATTACAGGAAGACAATAACCAAAATTTTGCACAATAATGAGCTAACATCAAGACTGACAGACAGCTTGGAGATTTGAGGTGTCTCCTTGCACAGAGAACAATATTGATCTGCAACATCTATTTTCAACCCTTACTTTATCCCTTTATCCTATTCTAATGCAAAATAACTTTTTCTTTTTCCTTTCTAAATCTGTTTTTCTCTATCTTCATGCTTTCCTAGTTCAAATAACTTACCAGTTTCAGCAAGCTTGCTCTTCTGGGTGGCATCTCTTAAAAATAAAAATACGTGCCTTAGGAGGCAGAGTGTTTATAGGAGAAGCTCCACCACAATCTAGATTATGTTAAGTGGTGGGAAGGACTAAGATCCCAAACATGTGCATACATATTCATTTACACCCACAGCATCACTGGCAGCATTAGGTGAGCTCGTCCTGCTGCAGGTGCTGGCTCATGTCAAAGCATTTAATTTATGTGTATCATACTGAAGCTTGGATTTGTTTTGCTTCTTCTTCTGAAATGAACAATGGGGATAGCGCTGAATAGAATTTTGTTTTGAGATAACTACATTTTGCAATAATGAGATTCTGGTAAAACATATAAATGACCACCGTGACTATCAGCCTGAGTTAGATCTGGAAAAATGGCATTCAGGTGTGTTTGTTGGGGTTTTTTTTCTTCTTTCTCTTATGTGGAAAAGAACTATTCTGCTTTCTGTTTATGTGTCAGACCTGATATTTGAGAAACTGAAAGTCTAACATCTGAAGTTGGAGCTATAAGTGATTCATTCCTCTGGAAAAGCAAAAAAAAAAACAAAAAACCAACAATAAAACAGTACACTGAGATATTAGTGTATTTTATAATATTTTTTGCATTTTCAACAATGTGCAGCGGTTTTGGGGAATAAAACGAGCATTAGAGCTGCTTGTTGCACCTGGATCAGGAGAGCTGCTGTGTTTCCTGAAATCAAAGAGATGTGATACCTTTTGCCAGCTGAAGTCCTTTCTAATTCAGAAATCTGTTTACAGAAAAAATATCACTGTGGTGACAGGGCTGCATCCAGCCCTTCTCTCCAGCCCTGAAACAAGACAGCACCTGGCAAGAACCTGCTGGTGTTAATGAGGTGATGTGCAAACACCGATGGTATCAGCTGCTCTGCTCCCGGGCAATGTGACTTTTCCTCTTGCCCTCTCTTCACAGAACCACGCAAGTGCCTCGTGTCAGGACTTGCCATTTGTTGTGTTTCTCCTGCATTTTCCAATCTCAGGTGCTGAGCTTTTCCTTTCTGTTCCCTGCTGTGAGGGCAGGTCATATTTCCAAAGAAACGTATTTCAAACTTTTTTTTTTTTTTTTTAACCTTTAGCTCTTCTATTTTTGCTCCTGAAACAATTTCCTGGCCCCTCCTCATTATCCCTGTCCTAGCTTTTCAAGTTGCAGTCACATAGAAGCAGATTGGTTTGGGGTTTTTTTTTGTTTGTTCTGTGTTTTTTTTTTCTTTTTAACAAACAGAAGGACAGAGAAGATGAATCAGTCAATTTTTATCCCTCTGCAGGATTTAATTTCTTCATTACTATGCTCTTCTGAGTAATTTCAGAGAGGGTTACCTGTGTGTACTTTCACTGGTTTAAAAAGAAATCAAAACCCCATCCTTCTAACTTCCAACATTTATTTACTAATGTGTGTTATTACCTAGCTTAAATACCTCTGTTCCCTCTGTGGTGCTACCTTTCTTTTCTTCCAAGTATATTTATAGGCAGTTATCTCTACCCTAATTTCATTAAGCAAGGTCTCAGACTCCCAATTGTCTTAGTGTATTTGCACATCCTATTCTTCATAGCTCCATAATTGAGGGCTGAAGCATGGCTCTCCATCTAACATGAGACCTGGGAAAGAGCGTGGATGAGCTCTCCTGTTTTAGGAAAGCAGCCATGCAGTTTCCTTCTCCTGTTCTTGATCCTTCAGCAGGCACAGCCCAGACCCACACTATCTGCTTTCAAAAGAAAGCACATCATGGGTGCTCTGTATCCCACCGCTGCAGGACCACAGTAACTCCACTCACAATCCCAAATCAGCTGGTGACAGCTCAATACTCTAACCCAGAACAGCATCCTTTTATTGGCACTATTCCTACATAGTTTCAAACCTTCAGCTATATAATAGAACTTGAATCACCGACTCACAGAATGGTTTGGGTTTGAAAGGACATTAAAGATCACCTCATTCCAGCCTCCCTGCCATGGGCAGGGACAACTTTCATTAGACCAGGTTGCTCAGAGCTCTATCCAGCCTGGCCTTGAGCACTTCCAGGTGTGTGTGTGAATTAAGTGATGGATTTAACACTTGCTTTAAAAGTAATTCCTGGGTCATGGGCTTTATTTAAAGTTTTCTCAGTCATATGGGAGCAGAGCCAGGAAGGAGAGAAACAGTTAAATCATTTGCTCTGTTTAAGGTTTTTCATTGATTTTGATGTGGGCACTGCTATGGAGTGGAGGTCTGTGTCAGGGAAGGTCCCTATGCACAAAAACAAATAACCAGCACACTCCCATTTCTGCGTCTGGAGAAGCCTGAGGTATAGCAAATTGTGATGAGCAGTTTAGGCAATGAGAGCCAACGTCTAAATCAGAGAGAATCTCAGCCTCAGTGTTGCTGTAACTCAGCACCTAAATCCCTTCCAACCAAACGACCCAGACGAGTGAGAAACATGAAGATTAAAGTAAAGCAGCATGCAAATACGTGCAGTAGCTCAACAATGAATATAACAGCAGTTTCTGTTCATGGGAAAAGAGATTCCAAGTGTGAGTGATCCATTTTTTTCAAAGGACATTGCAGACTACTCTAAATTCTAACCCCTGAAAGGCTGCAATTTTGTATTTAAGAAAGCAGATGGCTGGGACTGGATGTGGTAAAATAATATAGGATAATGAAAGCTCTGGAGAAGATTCTTCCTTTCTCATGAGTCCAGATAGTTGTTCAAAGAAATTAAGAGGTGAGGAATGAAAGGCAGATCAAAGGAATGTCATTTTTAATTCACCCATGTGATTAAACTGTAATTAATTGCTACAGGATGGGGATGAGGCCAAAAAATGGCATAATTTTAAATTAGACAGAACATCTACATAGATATCAGAAGCATCCACAGTTATTTTTATTGATGATTAAAATTTTTAATTAAAATAATTCATCCTGTCAAAATATTAAGAAAGGATACTAAATCGCATCTGTAGGGCTTAAGAGACTTTCCAAATATTACAGGCTCTGGATGAGTCCTAGCTCACAGAGACAAATATTCACATCTTTCAATTGTTAATTGTAACATTTCCATCCTACCCCATGGTTTCAAATGAATGGGGCAGGGCCTCTTCTTCTCTTGAGCTAATTGGAATTGTTGAGCTCCAAACCATGCTGTCCCTGTGCTCAGAGTATCCAAGAGCTGCACGTTCTCAGGACACATTGCTACTCATTACTTCAAAATATATTTCCATGAGCAATAGTATATGACTATTTGTCAGCCCAAAGCCCAGAGTAAAAGATAAACTATATCCAGTTGTTTCCCGCTGGCCTCTCAGACATAAGAATTTCTAGCTTCTCTTCAAAATAGCTTCTCTTCAAAACTTCTCACCTGCTTGGTTTCCCATTAGCATGCTACTGACTTGGTAAAAAAAAAAAAAAAATTCAAAGCAGCTTACCATGGAGACATGACTGTATATAGAACAAGTGTGACGTGTGGGAACCAAGTACTCAATGCAGAGATAGTATCTTTTTTTGGATCAATTCATGGGAACTCCAGAAGTGGTTTCTGTCTCACATGTATCTATGACCTGGTGGTGTTAACCTCAATGTACTTCTTCATATCCTCAGCTAAATGCTGTAGCTAATGACTTTAACATTCAGATCAATAATACCTTGAAACAGATTGAAATCCTTTTAGGGCAGGGCAAATTAATATACTGGCTCCCTGAGGACCCACCTTGTAGCTCTTCAGAACGGGTACAGCACAGGCATGGTACATCCTGCCTCAATTGTGCTGCTCTGCCAGCAGGGTCTGGTCTGATTCTGGGGAAACTGCTCCCAGGCATGACAGAATAAACCTCCTCCCTCTTTAATTTGACTTCTTAGGGTGCCAATTAGCACAGGTTGATAGGAACACCAGTATGGTGAGAAATCAATTGTATGCCCAAAGGTAGAGCTAAAACTCATTTCCTGCTAAGACAAAAAAAAAAAAAAATAAAAAATTCATGCAACTTTGTTACTGCAAAAATTAGCAACCCCAGTGAAATGCACAAAGTTGAACACATCTAACTTTAGTTCTTGAACTTTAAGTAGATTAGTTTTCTAGCTGCTATTGGATTAAACTTTATAAAGATCAAACTTTATTTTCAAGTGGCATGTTTCTTTACTAGGTCTGGTTAATTAGTTTTGCCATTTTGTCATTTTCTCCTGCATATCTTGTGGGGTTGAGCCTACAGCAGAAACAAGCAAGAGACAACTAAAAGCATTTTTATCACTGACATTGCAGAGTGGGGGAATGCAGCAGGTTACACTGCAGCAGTAGAATTACTCCAGAATGACTTTTGGACCACACATGGCTTCCTCTTGTGTACCTTTTCAGTTTTTTTCTCTTTAAAATTGTCCCCTGCAGCTGATTCACCCATCATTAGTTACATATGATCCATCTTTGATGGCTAAGATGTGCCTAACATATTATTAACTAGAAGCTCTTGCTAGCCTCATCCAGCAGTATTTTCCAATAGCTGATTCCTTCCTCCTGCAGGAGCTCAAGATAACACCAGTTCTGATCCCTTTCTTTTGCACGTGAAGACTTCAGGCACTGGTACCTCAGTACTGCAGGTGCAGCCATGTGTACCTACGCACACGTGTATCAGAGCAACTGCATCCATGCCAGAAACCTTCTGCACACTCATCTAAAGGCAACACTGATGTGACCTTTCCTGGTGTTCAGAGTGCTGGGTTGAGCTGAACAGACCAGGTGTTTCCTTTCAGCTACCTACACATTCCTGTATTTTGTTGGACATAAGATACATATAATTCCCAACAATGTGCTCTGTGCTTGCATATGCTCTACTGTGAGCCAACAGGATTTCAGGATGAGAGCCCCCAAAATCACAAGTTGCAAATTCCTTCTTTGGCTCCTATTTTATCCATGATGCCCCAGAAATAACAGGAGTTGCTCCAGGCACTTAACTCACTGCATCATGTGTATCCTGTGTACAGCTTTTTGCTTTGAGGGATCAGTAGCTGAACGTCTAAAGGATATCTAACCCAGGGAGGACACAGAAGTTAGCAATTCATCTTCCATTGTTACCAAAGAGGTTTTCATGGGGAAAACACAAGGGAAGCATAAGCACTTCATAACTGTATTTTGTTTCCAGGCTCCTTACAAAGCACAGCTGGAGCAGTCACAGTCATGTCTTTCATTCAAAAACTCAATGAATAAACTATTCACAATCACATGGCAGACTCTCAAGATTAGTTCCCTTGCCCTGCTTCTGTTGATCTTAATCCACATCTCCTTGCCTCAATCTGCCTAAAGGGTTTTGTTCCATGAAATACTAAGAGCAGCTTTGGAAGTAGTGTGCACCTCATGTTGGAGTATTTGGGAATAGAGAGCCTAAAAAAACATTATGTGAACCCAGTGACTACACAGAACTTCAGTCCACCTGCCCCCAACACTTCATTAATTTATATCTTCTCCCTTAGGTGCTCAGTGAAACATAGGATGGAAAGGTTTTCCTTTCTTCGTCCCAAGGGGAGATTTACCATTAAGCAAAACAATCACACTCAATCTCTTTTAACATAAAGAATTGATCACTATTTAAATCAAAGTGAAACTGCTTCAGTAAACTACAGAAGGGGAGCTACTCCACAGTGCTTTTGTGAGCAATAGCAGGTGCTTAAGCTCTTTTCCTCAGATTTGGAGTTCTGATTCTATGTTTCCTTTAGGCAGAAGAAGGAGTTAAATCTCCCAAACCTCTGTGAGTGCTCTAGCTACTGATGTGTTGGATGAAAGGATGTTATAACATCTCTATATGTCATGTTCCAGGACATTTTTGTAAGGGATACTCCAAGCCTTTCTACCAGACTGAGAGATATAGAGAGATGATCACCCTGAGAGACTGTTGATTTTGTTAAACATATAAGTAAATCAGGATTTACAAAACTGGGATGCTTCTAAACACATTTAAGAGAAGAGTAGGGACTGCCTTAGTAATTTACCTCCTGCAACTCAGTATCTGCAACCTTGGTACTTCCAGAGTAAGGGAGCTAAGCAGAGATTTACTGAGCAGGCACACCAAAGCAAGCAGGTAGCAAGGTTTACTCACCAAAGTCCTTCTGTTCCCTTGTCTCTGTCCATCACTAGTTTTCCAGAGCTGGTCCCTCTGCCTTTGTGGTTTATTTCAAGTAGCTATATGCTGTTAACAGAAATACATCTCTACACTAGTTGCCTTATATCCGAGGAGAGTGAAAATACTGTTCTATCATGAAGAGCAACCTTATGCTACTGCCCATTTGGCAGTATTTATGTGGTATTTACTGGCTTGTTATTCCATGTGACTGTCCTGGGAAAGTGGGAATGAAAGCAGCTTCTCAGCTGTGCACCAGGAAAGCTGGATATGGTGTTAAGAAGCATGCTTTACTGAGGTTTTATCCCACAAGGCTGATTATCATTCATTTTTCATAATGATCCCAGCTAAACTTATGGTCCAATGTTGATCAGATCGTTCTTTCCATCCTGCCTCTGACGCAGAACTGCGCTCAGCTGGTTGCTACTTAGGGTTGTTACCTTTTAATTTTAGCCAGGAGAGAAATTCTTCCTTCTAAATATGTTCTTTCTTTAACAAAACCCTCTCAAATGGTATTTCCACACCCTTGGCTGTGCACACAGGTGAAAACCTCCCTCTCTTCATCTCATTTCTGCTCTTTGGCTACCACAGGTTTCCTTTTGCACATTCACCTGGTTGCAGCTAATCTGGGCACACTGCTCTCACTGAGCTCCCTTTGATCATTTAATCTTCCTCTACACACCAGAAACAAGATCTTTTAAGCAGACTGATAATTTATGCCTCATCCCATTTAACTGTCTCTTTAACATCTCAAAACCAAACCAATTTCTGCTGCCGTTCCTCCACTTAACACTAAGGCAGTAAGGGAAGTACAGTGCTGCTCCCAGCTTTCCTGCAAGTGATGGCATCCACCTCTTGCTCTGACATGATGAGCAGGATGCTGCCAGAGTAGGGATCCAGCTTTGCTGCTCCTCAGTGCTGCTATGCCCAGGTGCCATCGCATCGCATTTAAACACTGGTAGAGTTGTAATCACACAGGGGTTCATAATCACTACTTTTCTAACTCACCTGTTCTTACCATGAACCAAAGCAAATAGATAAAGCTAAATGTTTTATTTGAAAGGTTACCACTCTCATTATGTTTTTTTTTTTCCCTTTATAAGTTGCTCCAGTGACTCCATTTGCATTAGAAAATATGTGATTTTGAGAATCTGACAGGATCTATGTGAGCTATTTGAGTAACTTTTACATCAAGGCTTGAAAAAAACAAACTTCACCTTATCAGATGAATACTTCCAGTCCACAACCAATGTCTTTATATCTGGGATTAATATGTGAACTCTTAAAAATACTACCCAGAGTAATACCAAGGTCCAGACTCTATCTAACAAGCAGAAAAACATGGATCTGTTCTCTCTCTAAGGAGCCTGTGTAGCAAGTGAGGAAAGCCAGGGTCCTCCAGACCTCAGGATGGGATAAATTACTCTAAAGATTCTGTCTCTCTATAGAAGAAACATTTGCCAAACAGACATGTGCAGTGGTTTCAGGTAAGTATCTGAAATCCAGAAGTATGAATCTGGACTTTTAAATGAGTCATTAATTTTTACAGTTGAGATTTAAGGATATAAACTTCTGTAAATTCATGAACCATCATAAAATTCTACTCTGGATTGTGGATATTACCATTTCTGATTTCTTCCTTTTCTCCACAGCAGGAAGCTCAGGAAGCTCTTACACTGGAATGCCTGCATAAACTTTTTTTTCCCACTTTCTCTTCTTTTATGTATTTCTATTTCAGGTATCATGAACAAACTTTGAATTAATTATTTTTTCCACAGTTTCACTTTAAAATCCATTTGCTATGCAGAGTACATCTTTAAAAGGCACTTCGGGGATATCTTCTTGCTTGCTGTTACACCTTTATAGTGTTGAATAAATCAATAAGGATTTCCTTTGTTGGTTTTCATGTTAAACTTCCTGCATGATTACACCAAAAAGGGAAAGAAGTGCTTCCAGGGGAAGCAAAGCACTATGGCCCCACAAGACTCAGATTTACAGCTGGGGTTTCTTTCAAGGTCTAAAATTTTTGTTTGTAGGCTGATACTTTCCATGATAAAAGATAATTGCAGATATAAACAAGTGATGTGAAGAAATAGCACACGGATGATTTTCCTCATGCCAATGCATCCTATTGAGATAAAAATTAATGAATAAGTGAGGTCATGGTTTAAGTATGGTTCAGATTAGTCATGAACTAAATCTGTTCCTAATAAAAACTTCCCAGCGGCCTGTGTACAAGGTACCTGATGTTCACCCAGACCTCCTAAAGAGACCTAATTATCACCTTTTTTTTGGTTTTTTCTTAAATGATAGGTAGGAAGCATACATTTCCCCTGTCATGACAGCTGACGTGCTGTAAGCGCCCCGCAGCAGAGCAGGGCTTGTCACCGCCTCTCAGGAAGATGAATTGCCATGGAATTAGTGCAAAAGACCACAACAAATAGTTGCCATCTTTGGCTAAACCTGAAATAACACCATCATTTTCACTGTAGATATCCCTGAAATATTTTAGTCTGAGTTGTCATCATGGAAAAAGCAAAAATTACTACTTCCTTGGAGTGTTACTTTCTGTTTTCTGTTTCTTCCTCTGTGTTAACCTCCTTAATCTGTGTGCAGATTTGGAGAGGAGGATTGGGGCTGGGGAGAACAAATGGACATGTCTTTTCTCAGCTCCACTCTCTTTCTTTGATTCAGCCTTATTCCCTGGTCTAATAAATGTTCTCTGCTGAGTCCTATTTACTCCAGCATTCTGGTCTTCCCTGTTACAGAAAATTTCAAAGCAGAAGTGAAGATAGAGCATCTAATCTGGTTAGGAGAAGACCTGCCCTACAAGAGCCAAGCACAGGGGAGGGTGAGGAGAGAGAAGACGGTGAGATTGGGAAAGAGCTCCTTCAACCAAACAATCTCAGGTGACACCAAAGAAGGGCAACAGAGCTGGGGAAGGGTCTGGAGCACAAGTCTGATGAGGAGCAGCTGAGGGAGCTGAGGGTGTTTACTCTGGAGAAAAACAGGCTCAGGATGGACTTTCTTGCTTTCTCAAACTACCTGAAAGGAGGCTGGAGACAGGTGGGGGTTGGCCTCTTATCCCAAATAACAATCAATAGGACAAGAGGAAACAGCCTCAAGTTGCACCAGGGGAGGTTTAGATCGGATATTAGGAAAAATTTCTTGACCAAAAAGGTTGTCAAGCACTGGAACAAGCTGTCCAAGGAAATAGTGGAATCGCCAACCCTTGAGCTATTTACAAGATGTGTAGATGTGGTCCTTGGGGACATGGTTTAGTGTTTGAATTGGCAGTGCTGGGTCAATAGTTGGACTGAATGATCTTAAAGGTCCTTTTCAATCTAAATGATTCTATGATTCCATGTACATTAAATTCAGTGGGGCTGCTCCAGATCAGCACAGATTTTAATCAGGCTGCCACAGTGTGTCCTATTAAGTACAGGCTCCCATTCATAACCAGCTGTACATCTGAACTGTTCCACTGCTGCTGCTGAGAGCTGATGTTTGAGCAGGGTCCATCTTCATCTTCATTCTGCTCACAGCTGTCATTAGCATCTCCGGGCTTACTCACAGCATACCCGCAGTCCCAGGCTCTGCTTGTGAAACTAATGACATGCTAATCAATACTGTTCTGTGCACGTTGTTTAGCATGCCTGCCAGGGCTATATATTTGAAAAAGCAACATGCTGGAGAAGGAAAACACCTTATATAACTTCCTCTTCTGATGTTCAAGTAGTACCTGTTTTGAAAAATGTAGGGAGCTGAATGCTTCTGTCTGCAACATCCCCTTATGAAAGGATAGTTTTGATCTAATCTTGCTAATGATGTCTGCATGCTAGTGTTTTGCTCAGAGTTGAAGAAACTGAAGGAGTGAAGTTTTAAAATAGCTTGAAATAAAGCATCATCCATAGCACAGGTGGTAAAAGGCCTGCAAGGGATGAAATGGAGAGGAAGCATAAAGAGACTTAGGCAGTTTAAGTGAAGGGAAGGTAAGGTTGAGGGAAAATGAAAATCTGAGACAATTTGTCAAGTGAAAATTAGATAAGGGCAAGAGCAATCTGCACCAGGCTGCCCTGAAGTATATTCCAGAAAGTTTTTGCCTTACATTTGAGGTGAGGAAAACATCAATAAAAAGGATCATTTTTACACTGAAAGCCATTTAATCATGAAAAGGCACCCAACAAAACTCCCAGGCTACTCTTGGTGCTGAGAGAGCTGCTGTTATCGCTGAGCACTCAAAGGGATTTAGCAAATGTCATCAACAGAATTGTGTAGGACCAATACCCTCAAGCAAGAGAGTGCTTATAGTGCAAATGAAAACACAGGGTGATTTTCACCCTCTTCACCAACACCAGGAATATTTCTGGTCTTCCCCAGCTGGAAGTATGGCAATTTTATCAGGCTGAAGATGAAGGTTTTTTGACTATTAAAACACCCATCTCCTCCATTATGAAGACCAAAGCAACACATAAAACATAGAAGATGTCTTCTCCAGATGGAGATTGGATTAGAAATCTACCTCCAGAGTAGAAAAATTTAGTTCTAGGAGGCTTTACTTGGTGAGATGGAAGAGGTCCTCTAGTTTTAGCTGCTAACACTGTTAATGGGATTTCCTTTGGAAACTCATTATATATACAGGAAACAGTGAACTCAAATGATTTAACGAGGCCTAAAGCTAGCACAGATGGAAAACTTGCTGCCTCTTCCCCATAGACACAGAGCAAAGGGAAAGGCTCAGCACCTGGCAAGGGGAGTGACTGAGAGATGCCAATCTCATGTTTCCAGACTTTTTATGTTTCTATTTTCTCTGTGCAGCAGAGGTCTTAAACAATTAGTCAGAAATAGGAAAGAAATGCAATGAGAAGCCTAGCCCCTGCACTGACAGATGCAGCTGAGCTGTAGCACAGGGAGGAGAGATCTCCACGTTCCCAAGGAGAGAACAGTATATGTTTCCTCTGTAAATGGCTCTAATTGTGCTCTAATTACTGTACCTGGAGGAAATCCTTCAGATGTTTTGCACTGAGGTCTCACCTGTAAATGTTGATGAACAGCTGCAACTTGTTGTCAGTCATTAGGCTACTGAGGAAAAGATCACCAACCAGCTCAGTACCATCACTTTAACAGCTCCTTGATGTCATGCATTCACTTCTCTTTGTTCTGCAGTTTATGTGCAGTCCAAGCATAGGATTAGATCAGCATCTCTCTCCGAGAGGAGAGGTTGTGGCCAAAAAAGGTGCTTCATACAGGGGTCTTCAAATCGGGTGAGAGTGGTGAGGCTGTGGCACAGGCTGCCCAAAAAAGCTGTGGATGCCCCACCCCTGGAAGTGCTCAGGTTGGATGAGGTTCTTACCAGCCTGGTCTAGCGTTAAGTTGTCCATGCCCATGGCAGGGGGTTGGAACAAGGCGATCTTTACAGTCCCTTTCAACCCAAGCCCCTCTATGATTCTGTGGTGGTACACTGGAGCATGAGCTTAAACAGATGACAGCTGAACTTGTGGGTTCAGCTGGGACATTGCCTGGTTTGTCACCTTTTCCACAGGGGCGGTCATTTGGGATAAAAAGAAGACCAGACAAGTAGAAACTGTAAAGTTAAAGGGTCCATCATGAATCCTGAGTCCCCTGGTTCTCTGCCATGGGAACTTTGTTGCTCAATTTTTACTCCCATTAACAAGACTACAAGATACTACATATGTGTAAGCCATAACAGTTGTAGGTAGGACATTCTCCTGAAAAGTCTTAATGTTTGATGAAAAATCCTGAATCAGGCAGTTCTTCCCCCATTTTGCTGCCACATATATGAAGATACGAAATTACAGCAGCAGTTGTTGACTCACTGCAGTGTATGTTAAATGACTTTTATCTAGGAAAAGGAGGAGCTAGGATGAAGACATATCCTGAGGTCATGCTGTAGCAGTGATGGTACAGAATCAGCTCTAAACCAACCCTCCAATCCTTGATCTGTCCACTGGAGAACATTTGATAAAATGATTTGACTGTGAAAAAAATTATAATAAGTTCTCAGAAGTGTGAAATATTAGTTCTCATGTTTCTGTGGGATTTGTGTCTGGTATGAGCCCTCACTTTTCTATTTGCATGGCAAAGAGACACAGGACATGTGTAGGTGGAATATTCTGGTTTTTCAGGAACATGTTTTTGCTGCTGCTTCTGGAAGACCTGGTATGGCTCATGTTAAATCACAAGGATTCATCAATGTTAAAACATTCCATTTGGCAGGAAGCTCTGGAAGACTGTCATGCTGGAGAGCTGGAGGAGTAACTTTCTTGGTCTTTCCAACTAAATGTACCTACAAACATGATTAAATCTATTTGCTGAAGGCCTAGAGACATCAGATTGATGTAGCACTGATAAACTCATTAATATTCTCTAGCTCAGCCACAGGTTGTGTAACTGAATGCTTACAGAATAATGCCTTGAAGACAGGAAATGAAGATACAATGGAATACTGTATTTTTTTTTTTTATATATAAACTAGTTTTGCACAGTCCAGTGCACAAATGTTCATTTAAAGCAGAGCACAGTCCCGGGATCATTATTGTTTTTATTTGTGAGAAAAACAGCCCCAGTAGCATTCAATGGAAGTTATCATATAAACCAGTTAATTTTTCACTCTTCAGAATACTTCTGCCAATCTAGGTTTTTTTCAGATATTAAAATATTTAAACCATCTCTAAGTGTTACTGGGAAGATTTTTCTGCCCACTGAAGGTCTACAGTGAGTGGATCATAAGGAGGAATTGGTGAGGGTGCCCAGTGCAGTGCACACACAATGGCAGACCACACCACCCTCCCCAGTCCCTCACTAGGAAACACCCCTTTTTCCCCACCAGAGGTGAAAAGAAGACCTAAAACCTTCACAGAAATCAACCTCTTTTTAAACATCCACACTCCCGTTCAGCAGTACCCTGACTCTGGGAACACCCAGAGAGGCAGGAACATCCAAGCAAGAGTAATCACTGGGCAGTTCAGCCTTCAGAACCAGAAAAACAACCTAACATCAGGTTTTGAAAGAGGAAGGGAAGCAGAAAGCCACACACAGGGCATCTTCCAGTGCACCAGAACCTCTGTCTGGTCAGTCTGCACAACAGCAACAGTGTATGCAGGAGCACTGAGCCACGCTGAACATCCTTACACAGAGACAACAAAACTCTACAGCATTCATATAAAGTTGTGTAAACAGAAAGACCCGGGAAGTCAGGGGAGAGCACGAAGCAGGAAGACAGAGAGCAGTAGTAATTGGTTTAATCCACCCAAGGACTCGGCTGCCAGTTGGCACTGCTGGCACTCAAGTGCATCAACTGTCAGTGCCTGGCAGATCCAGCAGCAGAGCTCAGAGAGGTTTCTGCTGTAGGAGGCAATTTCACACTGATGAAGGGCATTCACTTTGAAGGGAAAACCTTGCTGTGTACTCTGTGTTTTTGTTGAAATAACAACAAAGGGACTTTAGATATACTCCAGGGTAGCTGACAACGGAGTTTGACCTGCCTTCAACAAAACTACATCTTATTAAAGGGGAAGGGATGCTACCCACAAGGATAGAGAGCTCATTGTGCCTGTGTTTGTACAGCTGTTAAGGCAAGAGGGTTCCTGATCCATGACCAGGACTCCTGGGCATTACAAAATACTAATTATAAAATCCATCTATGTGACAAGCCAAGTCTAAAAACACAAGCTGAAGCACTTCTCAGTAACTTTCTTACATTTAGAATGAACCACAGTCTGAAACACTAAAATGTAAGGGT
Source organism: Corvus kubaryi (assembly GCF_017639235.1). Taxonomy (NCBI): domain Eukaryota; kingdom Metazoa; phylum Chordata; class Aves; order Passeriformes; family Corvidae; genus Corvus; species Corvus kubaryi. The sequence goes on from NW_024581127.1 coordinate 31,974,010, forward strand.
TCCACAAAGCTATCTGAAGTCAAGTTTTGGGTAAGTGCTAATGGGCTTGCAGAAATGTTAGGTAAGACTTGCTGTAATTCAGCAAAATAATTGCTTACGCTTTGCTGAGTTGTAACAACTAGTTAATGAAATTAATTGATTTCTTTGCAAAAGACTAAGAAAGAAATGTAGATTGGCCAAAGATTCACTCTGGAATGATGGAGAGATAAGTGGACGAGTTGCTCAGATCTGTGCTGTTTCTCAGCCTCTGATCTGAACTTTGTCTGTACAAAACCCTGCATAGGATCATTGCCAGCTGGCAGCACCATGTGTTGTGTGGCTATGGAGAGTGTGAAAGATGTTTTGTCAAGACTTTTTTCATGTTTTGTTGTTGATGATCTTTTTTCTGTTTAGCTTTTAATGAAACCCACAATTCTAAAAGTTATTTTCTCCTCCATCTGTCCCTCATTTTATGAAGAAATGAGGTTATGACATAGATATTCTCAAGTTTAGGAATTTGTTTCTGTGGCATGTTATACAAGGGCATCCTTTGAGTCTTATTGTGCTTTTCTTGTGGGGGGAAAAAAAAGCTGCTCCTATCCTTCTCTCTAGAAAGTAGTTTCCTTCAATAAAAAGTCCTCTACTACTGGCTCTGTTTTAATCTGCTTTGTTGCCTGCTCACTCCAACTGTCTTTCCTTCCACACCTCTTTGCTCAGGTCACTCTACCCCCTCCAGTCTGACGTCCCTTGGTACCTGGGGTCCTTGGACGATGCCCTCAGATTTATTGGCTTGCAACCCTCCATTGCTGGCTTTTACCAGGATCTCCTTCCCTTCATCATGGTCCCTGCACAAAAAGGAGCCCTGAACACAAGCCACAGGCTTTCTGTTGTCAGCACTCATTCTCTGTCAACACCTTCTGCTGTCAACACCCTTTATCTCCAGTTTTCCAGAGATAGGAGGGATGGGATTGAATTCCAGATTCAAGCACCTACATATAGATGTCAACACGTAGGTGTCCAACTTTCCCTGAAGTTAACAGAGATTTGGCCAATTAGTCAATCAAGCCTAGAGAACAGTTCATCTCTCCTCTAGGTTTATCTGTGCATGTTAACACTTCTCTGGATGAACCTTCACATAACTGAGATGGATGCTGACTCTCAGAAAGACCTTGGGTCCTGTGATAATCCTGTGATAGGGTCAATGAAGAGAAGATCCTGCTCAATGTGTGGGAGTGCAGGTGCTACCCCTGTTTATGGTGGTGCTGGGAGAGCTCCCATGTCGAGACCTTTTTGCTTCTACCATGTTTTCTAATATTTACAAACTTGGATATCTGCTTCCAGTCAGCTGAAAGACACATCTCTGACATTGATATTAACAACTGGATTTTCAGGTACTCTGTGCATTAGAGCCTCTTGAGGAAATAAAATAGGCTGGTGTCTGTTTCACACAGAAAAAAATTATTTCTTCGGTTCTCAGTTTTCAGAATGACTGAAATAGTAAAACACACAGAGAGACATACACACCCTTCAGTTTTAGGCACACACCCAGCACAAAAAAAATCAGCCAGGATAATTAAAATTTGGCAAAGCTACAAGTAACAGAAATGAGGACAAGTCTTGCATAATCTTAACCCTATCTGGCTCGACTAGCTCAGTTACGATAATAAAAACTTCTCTTCAATCAACCACACACAATTCTTTCTCCTCCTCTATGTTTTCACTGACTTCTCAAGGAAAGAGAATCCTATTCTTTGTTCTTATCCCTTACTGTTAAAAGCAAAAAATGGCTTTTCTTGCCTAAATAAATGAAAAGTCAGTCTTTTCTCATCTCTTCCAGCTGAGAGAATTCCACTCATTCCATCTGACCTCCTCTTAGGTTACCCTTTTGTGACCCACATTACTGCTTCTCAAATCCTTGCCTCCTTCAGAGATTTCCATGTGATTTGTATTGGTTTCTTTTCTGCTTGTGCTTCCCCATCATCTGTACATACCTAGTTACCTCCATCTTTTTTCATGCTCTACATTGATAGTATCTTTTTGGGTCAGAGACCACTGTTCTGTTCTGTTCCCACAGCTTTCCAACACAATCCCTGCAGAAGGCTCATTTAAATGCCAGTGCACAGATACAAATAAAAGACATGAAAGACATGTACAACTAATGGCTACAAGCAGATCTTAGCAAAAGTTTAAGCTAAGACATTCCAGTCATCCAAAATGTGTTATTTTCCCTATTAATCCCTAGGTCAAAACACAGTTTTCTAACCTTTGCAATTAAAATGCAGCCAGACCTGATAATGAATCACTGAATCTCTCTACAGAAATAATCACCTCTCACAGAGCATCTCTTCTTATTGACATTCCCCTTGGCTCAGGAGTGACTCACTAGCTGCTGAGCTATGAACTTTAAAATGTTTACTTTCACACTGAACAATTTGGCCTCTGCTGCCAATGAAGAGTGAGGACAAGGCAGAGAGACCAACCACTCCATGCCAGAAATCGCACCCTCGAACATCTCAACAACCTGACAGTTAAAACAATTTTAAAGTTTTTACACAATATTGAAAACCATTATTATTTAATAATTTTCAAGGCTCCTATATGTGGAAATAACAAACTGAAGAGATGCTACTCTGCTCTGTCTATAGGAGCTTATAACCAAAATCAAAATCAGCAAAGATTTCTGCCTTTTCCTCAGTTTTCTGCTCTCCAAGTGTGTGTGGGACAGGATCTGCTCTGGGCTCAACTTTCTAGCAACAAGTGAGTGAATTATGGTCAGAGATATCAGTTCTGTAGCTGAAAACACAGAGCATGGGGGAAAACAGTGCCTGTCATAATTTGTGTGTCAAGAAAGGGGAGTAGAATATGCTTGAGTTAAGAAGAGTAAGGACTGTTTGGTTTTGAAGGATCTCTGATGGACTTATGGAAGTATCAAATTTAAGCAGTTTTTGAGATGAGAGGCGCAGTGATCTGTTCACCCATTGCTTTTCTTATCCTATACTGTTGCCCCCCTGCTTTCCCTTGCCCCTCGTCCTGGCCACTCCCTCCAGTTCTCCCTATTGGTTCCTGTACCCCAACTCCACCCATGTACCGCCCCTGCAATCTGAGAAACCCCCCCCGTGACCCCAGATCATGAGGTCACTCTGCTTCTGGGAACCAGCGGACCAAGCTGAAAGAGTAAAGGTTCCCAATGGAGAGATCCTTCTTGCCTCCTTGCCATCACTGGGTTGTAGAGCTGATAGCAGGCCCGAGCAAGAGCGCGGAGCCATCCGAAAAGGACTACGGGAGGGCAAAATGGTCACACTGCCCTAAGCAGCCCTGCTGAGCTCTCAGGGAAAGCTGCAGCTTGCTAAACCAAACCTAGCACTGCAACAGAGAGGATAGAAGTGGATGCACTTCATTATTAATCCATACACAGAAATTTCAAAAATGGTAACACCTGACTCTAGTGATACTTTCTGGGGACAACAGTTTAAGACTGCTTAAACATCCTAAGTGACAACACTCCTCATCTAGTGATTCCAGTCACTTCCAATCCAAACCATTCCATGATTCTATGTTTGTGTCTGAAATCGAACTGAACTCTCAAGCAGAAACCTGTTTGTTGCAACAGTAGAGGCTGGCTGTAAATTTTTTTAAGTTCAGATCTAAACAGAAATGGCACATTCTGAATTTCCTATCAGTAGAGGGATATGAAAAAGGACCACCAGATAGGAGGCTGGTCATTTTCTGTAGTTCTGTACCTGGACCATTCACGTCCAGGTAGAGAACTACAAAACTGAGGGCTCCCAGTCTGGAAAGAAAAGACTTATACCTGAAAAAATGAGTGATTTTGAGAAGAAATTGGGGGCCAGAAGGTGAAGACCCTGACTGGAGAAAAGACCCTGAGAAGAGAGGGAGGCATTGGAGGTGGGACAGATGCATGAGGCCATGTCCAGGGGGACTCCCAGGGACCTCACCAGTGACGCCCACGGGTTGTACGTGTGAGCACCATCTCAGTGTAGACTGACATCACTTCCTTCCTAAGTATCCCAGGCCAACAGCAACCTCCCTGCAGGGAATGAAAGATGAATCCCGATGAATGTAAACACTGTGTGGCAAAGTGCATGTGTGAGTCTGAGATAATGAAGTAGGGTAAAAATTCCTGTCTCCTTGTTTCTTAAATTGACTCCAGCAACAAGAGACACTAACAGTTATGGTGCACTTTGTCTTACCCTTGGCAAACTCCCACAAGCTTTATATATCCACCCCTAAAAATGTTAATATAGCTTTGTAGATGGGATTATTTCAACACTAATTAATAGCCCAAAGAAAGTTTCCCAAAGAGGTGGACATATTAAATAGAGTGCAAGGCATGTGTAAGATACACATTCCAAAGATTGCCATCATGATTCTCCTTATTATCCCTTATTCTCGACTCTGAAAGAATCTTATAATCCATCTCAGGTGAATCCCGACTCCCGTGGGATGTCAGTGACACTCTCTGTGTGTGCTTGCGTGGGGTACAAGGCTTAAGCCTGCAGGGAACATGTCTAAGATCTAACCTGACAGCTCCCATGTCATAAATAATGGACTGATCTGAATGACAGATGCTGGTGCAGCTTAATCTCTTTGGGAAAAGGTATTCCCTGCACTACTAAGGATAGCATGCAAAGCCCTGCAATTCTGAGTGGGAAACACTGAAAACTCACATCCCTATTCTTGTCTCAGCTTTGAAAAAGATCCCTTCCACTTTGCTTAAATTTAATGCCACTTTTTTTTTAATTCTTTTCCCCTAGGGGTCTGACTGGCACAGAAGTTCAGTATTGCTTTGCATCCAAGGAAGAACACACCGTTGTAATGTCATTGTTCTCCAGATCTGTCCAACAGTATTTTGGTACTCTGGGTAAGGCATCCCATGGGACAGATCCCAAAGATAGCTGCATCTTTATCAGTGATTAGAGTAAGCAAGGACCCATAGTTTGAGATGTAGACTGTTGACTTTCTGCTCGGGATCCTTTTCCTCAGCATTATACTTGAATGTATTTAAGCAAAGGGACTCACAGCTTTTGGGTGCCTTACTTCTATTTTTTTGTTGTTTTTGTTATTTATTGACAAAGCAGAGTATTAAGCTTAACTTTCTGAGGCATTGCACATTTTTCTCTTCATTATTGGGCTTCATGGCTAGCAGCTCTAAATATCTGAAATGAATGTAAGTGCTGCATCCTCTATTGCACCCCCCAGCAAAAAGCCTCATGTGCAATCTTCTGCATGGCTGTAAGGGGCTTAAGCTGAAGCCATGACACCAAAGTCTAGTGTGCTCATAAACCTGAACCATGAAATATTTGCCAACTATAAATAGAAGACTGTTGACCAGATAAAAGCAATCTTTTCTGAAAACACTTTCTGGTGCTCACAGACAACTTCCACAGTCATTATATAAAAAATGGATAGAAACTACTGCTGCTAACCCAAAGGATTTAAGCTTCTTCAATAACTTGCACACGATCTTACTGACTTGGCTCTTTTTTGTTGTTGTTCTAGAGATGTTGATAAAAACAGTCAGCAGCCAGAAAAATCTATATAAAATGAGATGCTGCTGTGGGCCAGCATACAGGATCTTGTTTACCCTGAGACTCCTTTGATGGGCGAGTGAACAGCAGCTAAATCAAGCAGCCTCTGTAATGTCATTGCCTTGTCTTCCTCTGTACCTAATTCAGCACATCACTCCTCTCCCTTAGTAAAGACAAGCATCCTGTGACCCTTACTGTGCTGGACTTGTTCTTCACCATGTTACCTGATGACTTTTCAAGCCTTGGTCCAGTAAGCAGAGACTTAACAGAAATCCCTGCAATCTGATATCTTCTCTGCACTGGCTGTTTTCTCAAAGCCCTTGGCATCAGCCCAGGCAGACAAGTGTGAACATGAATGCTCATTGACCATTGTCTTGTACTAAGTTGATTTTAATTTCTGGAGGCAAGGGTGTGTTTTTCTGTTCCATTATTGAAGCAGATACATAATGGCCCAGGATACATACTGTTGTGATAATTCACCATAAAGACAGCAAAAAATACTTCTGTTTGCAATTTATTTTCCACATGTGAATGACAGAATTAAATCTGATCAAGGAGTTTATCAGCCACTCTCTGTCTTCCTTCTCTTCTGTTAACATGGCATGGAGAAAGCATGTGACTGATGTAATTACATTTACTGAGACCTTTGACAGATCTGAAAGCTGAGGAGGCTGCAATGTAATCATGCCTTGCATTTTCATGGCACTTGTTCATTTATAGAATTTTTCCACACAAATATGCTGCAGCTCTTGATCCCTGCTGCTATCTCTAGCATTGTTATCTGTGGGGAGTTTATGAATCCATAATATAATGTGTACTGAACACTGCAAAAAATTCTTTTGCATTAGGAAAAAAAAAAAAACAGTAATACAGAGGTACAAGAATACCTGCTGTTGTGAAATCTCATTTTCATTTTGGAGACCATTTTGGAAAAGCTATTTGTGTACAAAAGCATCCTTCAATAGGTGCAACAAAATCCAATCTGAAACTCCACTGCCTGGGTTACTGTTGGTTGCACCTTGCCTCATGGACTCACTTAGTGGGAAAGTAGGCAAGGAATGAAAGCAGACACAAAATAATAATGAAAAAAATGTGCTTGTGATTTATTCAGTAAATATCACTCAAAAAGAAGTGAGTAGGAGGGTTAAAGAGAAAGCCTGTGTTCTTCATTAATAATGAGATGTTATTCTGTGAGAAAGATCAGTCTTGACCATACAAAGTGGCCAGTACCACAGACTGGATTCTGGAATTACGTACCACAGACTGGAGTCTGGAATTATGTACTTCACTGCATGAATGGAACTCAGCTTCTTAAAGACCTGGATGCTACCCTCAAAAGGCTCCTTCCTAAAAATCAGTCCTTTTCCCTCAGTGTTCATCATCATCCCCTAGTTCTGAATCATGGCCTAAAACACTGTATGTGCAGCTTTGCAGCACTCTCTTAGAGCAACTCCCAGTACAGGAGCTTCATCCAATTGTTTATGGATAGATATTGGGTAGATATTTTATAGTGCTCTAATATAGTGATGCAAAGCTCAGGACATAAAGCTTTAATGGGAATTGGAAATACCATTCCAACCCTGTCTTTTAAAAAGGCAGAAATACTGCTGGAATGCTCTGTGCAGGTATCTAGAGATGTATATTGAAATTCGAGAGTAAAATGAACATGGAAAGAATTAAATCAATGCCCTTCTCATCCATGATCCATCCACTTCATATATAGCCAGTACAGCTCACCAGTGATCAGGGCAGAAAAGATCCACTTCTGTGCAGAAGATTCTGTGTGGGTTTTTGATGGGATTCCTGTAGACGTAATTTCATGTGAAAATTATAGCTGATTCCCAAGTCATACAAACTACAGAGGAAACAAAGTCAGAATGCTAGGCAGATTTCCCCCCATTGAAAACAGGAGTGTATGGACTTCTGATGTCAACATTCAGTGCGTTCAGTGCCAGTTTCTTACTTCCTAAGAGTTCCTTGAGCAAGAAAGGTCTCTGAATTCTGACTGTGTATCAAAGAAATTATTCAGGGAACAATCTGTAAAAGGCAGCAGTATTACTTATCTGCCTCATAGGTTTCTTGAAAACAGAGTAGAATATCAAACATTTCCTTTCTAAATCTCACGGTAAAGGTCAAGTGCAGTAAATTGCTGCAGTTGTACAGAAGCAAGTGGAACAAAAGCAGACTTCACTATAGATCAAACTTGCACTTTCATACTCAAATGACTTTGCATCTTTCCTTTTTAGTACTGGGGTGCCCTTTATCCCACAGAGACTTGTAATTCAGTCTCAAACATGTTTAGTTTTAATTAACATATTAGCTCAAAAATTAGTTGATTTTAATTGAAAAGCAAATTCTATTTTTAGAGCAAGGAAATCTGCTGGAGTGGAGGGGGCTGTAAAAAAGTGAAGGGATTCAGAATTTCTCACTGAGAGAAAAACTCACATGTTGTTTATGTGTTTTCCTTTCAAAGGTTCTGGTGAGGGGTAAGAAGGAAGCCCAGCTGATTTCCTTTTGCTGTGGATGCAACAACCTGGCCGGGTAAAAGCACTAAGAAGGGAGAAGCTTGTACCTTCCTTAGAATAACTAAACATGCCTGGAAGAGAAAAGTTTTCAAGATGACATGGAATGGGCAGAGAAGAAACCTGGCCAGGAGGGAGCTGCAGCCTGGGCAGGAGGTAGAAGGTGCCCATGTAAAATCGAAGAATCACGGAAAGGTTTGGGTTGAAAGGGACATTAAAGATAATCCTGTTCTAACATTCCTGCCATGGGCAGACATGTCATTCACTAGATCAGATTGCTCAGGGCCCATCCAGCCTGGCTTTAAACACTTCCAGGAATGGGCTATTCACAACGTCTCTGGGCAACTTGTGCCAGGGGCCTCAACACCCTCTGAGTAAAGAATTTCTTCCTAACATCTCATCTAAACATGCCCTCCTTCCTCTGCCATTGCCCCTTTTCCTATCTGCCCAGATAAAAAGTCCCTCTCCCTCCTTCTTTTTAAGCCCCCTTAATATCTCACAAGCAACAGAAAGAGGGTGGATGGGAACTGACTGTTCAGGGTACCATGAAGTGAAGTCAGTGGAGACCTCAAATGGAGCTCACTCTTTATGAAATTGACTTCAGACCTAGGAAATTCCTTGCCAAAGATTGTGTGGATGCAGGAAGTTTGTGTGGGCTCGAAACAGACTGGACTAGAACTTGAAAGAGAGATCCCAGGATTATCTGTTAAGCAGAGAAGCTCTGTCAGGTTAGGGTGTCTCCTGAACTATAAATAGTCAGGAACTGGCAGAGCTTTACAGGGTTAGTGTTTAATGTTTTTCCTTGATCTTATTTCTCCTAAGGTTACTTTGTGCAGCCCTAATTAGAGGGCAAATGCTGCAGAGATGGTCCAAGATAACCCTTAATCTGAATCAACATGGTTCTTCTTCCAGAGACAGGCAGTCAGGACCAATATGGGATGAAAAGAAACCCCTCCAGAGGGTACCATGTGCAGTAAGCTGTGATCCCAGAAACTACAGAAAAAATACTGGAGAGACAACAAATCTCATATAAAGGACGGGATTGCCAGTACAGAGCTGTGTTTACAAACGAATTTGAACTTGTTCCTTCCCACTCAGAGCTTTCTTGGGTTTAAAATTATTATTGCCAGAGTTCCTTTTGTAATACAACACAGCTTTTTTTCTCTGTTGGGAATTTTGGGGGTAGGGGAGTCTAATTTTCAGAAAAATGTGTAGGCAAATTCACCTTCTCCAAGAAGCACCAACAAGGCTGGCAATGTGCAGCACTGCTGTCACATGGAGGGTCCTCAGTGGGAATGGTTTGAGGCCATTTGCCAAAGGAAATTTTGCAAACAGTGTCACAGACTAACAATCTGTCCTGGAGATAGGAGGGAATCAGTCTTTGCAGATTCCTGAACGATGCTGCAGCTCAACAGCTCCAGCTCTGAAAACATCTACTTAAATTTATGCCTGTAGCCACACTCTTTTTATTCAAGGAACTAGATAAAAAAATCTGCATCTTTTTCTTCAACAACAACCTCTATATTTTGCCATACCATACCTGCCCACAGAAAAAAAAACACATTCATAGAAAAAAAATGCAGGTTTGCTGCTACTGTTCGCAACAATAAAATTACAGACAAACTTCTTATAATTCTGAAATAAAGCACTGTTCTTATTTAAATTTATTTGGGAGGGGGCAAGGGAAGATTTTTAAACTGAAAAGCACATTTGATTTTGAAAATTAATTGCAGAATATCCTATGTGCTGTTCTCTAGACAGAAAAATCATTTTGGCTCATGCTCTTTCTAGCAGTCTGAAATGCAAGACATTTCCAGTGACAATCTACCTAGGTCAAATAAAGCAAATGTTTGTTTTCCTGTATAATGTCAGACCATTATTATCCTTTCTCTCTGAAGGTCTGGCATGAGCACAGTGACATCCAGAAGAGTCTATAAAGTGCTTTGAATATTAGAACAGGACAAAGAACCGGGATCTGTACTGGGCATCTGCCTAATGGCTCTGCAGAATAAGGATGCAGAATCCTTACACACACATATACATGGAATCGTATAACTTATTTTCTAGTTTCACTCAGTCGAAAGTTTTCTAGGAAACAACAACAAAAAGTCCCAGTGTATATGACTGTGCAGAATGTGTCAGAACGGTGCAGAACTGGTCAGCCTGTACAATACAAAGAACAGAACGAAAAGCCAAAGAAAAACAACATTTCAAACAGAAAAAGTCTTGATATACAAAGCATCAGTTTATCATGTTCCCAACAAACAACATCATCTAATAAACAAAGAGATAACTCAGAACACAGAACTGGAAAGAACAAGCAGGATCATCTAGTCTACGTCCTTGGAAGAGTCGGCAGACTTTTTGAGAGTTGTCAGCTCAGAAAGAGTCTACAGAGAAGCTCTGCTTCTCAGTCCCATATTCCCTTCACAGTTGTGCAAACCTGGACACCACCAAATGGAAGAGTGGATCAAGAGCATAGTCAAAGTGCTGGAATCACACAGCTGGGAAAAAAAAGAAAAAAAAAAGGATAATTTAGGTTCATTAGTGCTCTAGGAACAAATCAGTTATTCAGTCTGGGTAAGACCTACTTTAGACCTGAAAAGGAAAGTTTGCCAATAGCAACCAGACACAGAACCCTGCTGTTATCACTGTGTGGATGTTTAGAAATAGCTGAAGTGCAACAGTATTTTATGTGTGAAAATGATGCAGGAGCAATCAGTCTGGCAGATATTTAGACCATGTGAGCTGACTTTTTTTTCCCTGTATTCTTTCTGTGAACATACAGACCCAATGCAAAGGGACATCCTCCTAGCAGGCAGCACTAGTGTTGAGAACAAAAAGGAATCCTCCTTTCATCTAGATCAAAAGAAGATGTCTGAGCTGATCTGAGCCCTTTTACCAGTGGAAGGGTGCAGATATCCTCCAGTTGACACAGCTGCCCAGGGAACACACACAGACACATGCTGTGAGCTACTGAAGCCAGTTACTTCAGGATCAAAACTCTCAGTTTCCTGCTGCCTTCTGAGAAATTTCATGCTGCTCAGGCCCATTCTGAGTCTGAGAAATAGGATTAAGCACATCCATTTGAAAGTAGGACACAGGAAAAAAGTCAAGGAGAGCTCCCAGCTGATAGGACAAGACCAAAATGGGTTAGGTATCTCAAGACTTGTGTTTTTTCCCCCTCCCAGTGACTGCCTTTCCCTGAGCCATGACCAGGCTGAAGTCCTCTGCACAGTAGCCAAGTAGGCAAATGGAAATAAGTGTTACCCCACATGTTTCTGAGCTGCATTTCCCTAACTGCAAGAGGAGCTGTAGCCCGCCACTCCCACTATGGGGCCACCCAGAGCATATCAGGACTGGCCATGACATGGAACAGACCCTGCCAAATCCTTCCAGCCTGGATGTGCTTGTGCTCTACTGAGCTCTGCTGCAGTCTTGGTCCCTTACCAGCCCTGAATTTCTCTCCTGAGGTTGAAACAGCAAGTGGCTGTTGCATTAATAATAGTTTCTTGTTGGGAGAGAGGGATGGGAATGATCCTCACCTGCCTTTGAGACTTGCACAGATTCTGGAACAAAGGCACATTTCATAAGCCCTTGGAAGATAACAAGTAAGTCACAGCTTGAAACGTGAAACAGCTGCTTCATGTAGCAGCAAGGACAAGTAGCCCGTGTGGATTTGTCAAGAATAAATTGTGTTGAACTGATCTAATCTCCACTTTTAGCAATGTAACAGGCCTTAAGAATAAAGGAGAAGTAGCTGTCACAAATCTTACCCCCTTACTAAGGTTTTCAAAAGGGTTGCACGTGACATTCTCGTAAGTGAGCCCCAGCAGCCTGGTCTAGATGAGACTGTGATCGATTGGGTGCAAAGCTGGCTTGATAACATATCAGAAAGGTTATCAATGGTGCTTTGTCAGAGTGGAAGGATGCAGAAATGGAGTTTAGCCAGGTCTCTTCTGGATACAATCCTGGCATATGCTTTCATTAATGAATTAGATGATAGAAAAGAAAGTATGGTTATTAAATTTTCAGATGACATAAACCTCAGAGACATCGTAAGCACAGGAGGACAGGGTTTGAATTCAGAATGATTTGGAAGAATTGTATAAGATGTCTGGGGTGGGAAAGGGGAAGCTGAAATTCAGCAGGGACAAGTGCAAGGCCACAAACTTCAACTTATACAATACACAAATACCAAAACTTGCCAATAGCAGCTCTGTAGCAAAGTGTGGATAACAAGGTGAATTCTTGTTAAAAAAAGAAACTGCCACCATGCAGGAGTGAAAAAACAGGGTTATAACATTAAAGATGTGCAACAGTCCTTCCTTTGTCACTAGAAAGGCTTCAGATACCATGTCATATTCCATTTTGAATGTATCAGCTCAGTAAAAAGGTGTGCAGCAATAGTTCAGAGGAGAAGAGGACTACCTGAGATGTAAAAAACATGGCCAGAGCAGAAAGACTTGCAGGCTCAGTGTTTATTTAACTTTAGTAAGTCTCACAAGAAGCTCTTCAACAAGCTTCATGTATTTAAAAGGCTTGTTGCAAACAGGAGTACAATAATCCATTTTCTAAGTCTCCAGGGAATAGGAAACAAAACAAACAAAAAGCAGCTTTCTTTACAATTAGAAGTTTCAGTTTGAATTTTTCAACAGTGAGACTTGCAAAGCACTTGGAAGATTTCTTTTTAGACACAACTTTGCTAATGGCCTGACCTTAGCTGGATCAATACCTTTGATGCAGGAGTCAGTGCATCCTGCTGAAAGCAAGTCCTCATAAATTTCACACACCAAACGACTGGAAATGGGATCTCTGGGAATCTCAGCAGTAGTGAGCTCCAGACTGGCTCTGTCTCAAGTCTGACAAAACCCACTGAGTTTCAGTACAAAGTCTCAATGTGGGTTATTCCATCTGTGCTTTGCTTGTGGTATCAGTCTCTCCTCCTCTTGCTGCCTGAACTGTTCAAAGAAAGTTGTTTGCATGGAAGTGAGAATGGCAACACATTTCATAGTTTCCATAGGGTGGCAGAAAAATAAAAAGCTTCTTGGTGACTGCTGAGATGTTTAATGAACACGAGAAATCCATGGCTTGGACATAACATTTATTTAAGCGCCATTGTGTCTTGGTTTGTGGGCAGAACACTCTGGGGAGTCAAAACCCATTCTTTGTATGGCTTAGAGTGATCTTCATTAGATATGCTACTTAGGCTTTCATTGCAATTTAATGTGCTGAATGATATGGCAGCTGTCCATGATAGATTACTTTGTTTCTCCTGTGGTACCATTGCCCAAGTGTAGGGAAACTTCTTCCACTGAATGTGGTTCCTCAGGCAGTGACTTATCATTTGATTAAATGATTATTAAACTTGTTGATCCTCTGGATTCATGTCAGATTCATGTCTTGCACTGACTCAGTGTTGCATCACCCAAAAATTGTCATTACTGAAGTTGGACTCTCAGGTTCTGAGATGAGGCTGCAGAGCCCAGAGGAAGACAGAAAAGCATGTGGTGTTGGGGTCCCTCCAGCCAGCAGGGACAGTGGCCTCTCTTGATGGGGATGGCCTTTTCCCCAACAACAGCACATTCACAAGCTACCACTCAGATACCAAATATGTTTGTAATTTATGTAGTACATGCATTGTCCTTTGTTTTCTTCCAGTCTGCAAAGTCACATTTCCTTTGAAGTCTGCTAATATGCAATATGTCTGATTGATCAACCTCAAGACTTTTCAAGGTCTTGGAAAACTGGTTGATGCTAAAGTCCACTCAAGGTGAATTTAGGACCAGCCTTTCATTTGTTAGCTTGGAAACCTGCTGCCAACTCCAACGGGCATGGGTAGAACAGCAACTGCTTTTTCATTTTTGTTTTGCCAACTCAGAGACTCCATCACTGACCACAGGAGCCCTGATCATGAAACTTGAGAACCTTCAACTTTTTAAGTACCAATCGTAGGCATTAAAAACTAAAAAGCTGAATTTCACGTAAAGGCAAATTGAGGGAGAAGTAACTAAGTGCTGGGATCTAATATTTTAGATTTATGGTAGCCATAGATTGTAAACATATACTTGAAAGACAGAAGGAGCCTTTTCAAGTTTGACTTTGCATAAAACAAGGCAAGTGTTATACAGTCATACCTTCAGGTGAATGAGACTGTGGGGTTTACAGATTTCAAGGAGTGGAGACTCTGCCATATCCTCAGGTGAACTCTCCAGCATTAAAAATATGCAGCTTATCTGTAGTCAGGACTTGTCCAGCTTGAGCTACCAGCCTGTGAAGTGTTATGTATTTGTATGTTAAATTATAAAGCCCTCTGCCCTTATATATAGTATTTCCCTGAATTTCTATTTGGAGCTATTTCCACTCACTACTTTTACATTTCATTACTGCTCTGCTGCAAGAGTTCAAAGTTTTCAGATGGAAGTCCTGTGTGGTTCCAGGGAATGGTGCTCTCCTAGGCCAGGCTGTTAGCAGGGCAAGACAGGGTAAAGGGAAATGCCAAGCACAACTCCCATCAATACTGAATGACAGGTTTAACAACTCCCCCCTCTCCCTTCTCCCCCTCACCCCTGAGTATGGATTATATCCATCTCTCTTCACCAGGGGCCTATATCTGAGCAGTTTGCCGTTCTCTGATATTAACACTTGAAGTTTTAATGAGCACAGGCAAAGAAGGATGCTTAGCAACAATATAGAAAGTACAACAAATACAGGATAAGCAGTTTGAGATTAGATTTTAATGACATCTTAATGACAACACCAGATCTACTTACTGCTCTGCGTAACTATGCCATTAACACAGATGCCAGAATACTGCAGAGTATATGAATTATTGGGTTTTCCACTTTGGGAAGTGGGATTTTGGAAGCAATCAGGACAAATTGAAAGGAAGGGGCAACAGAGAGCAAAGTGTCAGGACATAATCTGAGTAACATATTCAGTCTGCTCAAGCAGCTTGATGGTATGGTCAAAGTGCCCTCACTTGCATTAGTTTCACAGAATTTCTCTTGTTCCCAACAGACTAGAGAATTATAATGGAGATATTGGCACTGCTTTTTAAAGACTCCATTTTTTTTTGCATTCTTTAACCCCCCTTTTAGCTCCATTCACTCCTAGCTATGACAGGTATATTATTAACAGACACAATCAGGCTTCACAAATTATGTTTGTGGGGTTTGGAGAGAGGATTAGTTAAATGAAACGTGAAACCTGATTGACTAAAACCAAAAGTGAAAGCTTTGAGATGTAGTCCCCAAAGAAGGTGAAGTCAGCTTGCTTTTCAGGAATCACCAGCCAAGATGCAGAAGTGAAACGTACTGAAAATTGGAAATGGAACCTTAAGCTCAAACCCTGTGCAATGTAGAAGAAAAACAACAACATTGAATCTGAAGGGTTTGACATGGGACATGAGAAAATGTCCCTCTTGGCACCTGTGTTAAGATGATGCCCTGGAAGGATTTTGTGTGTTAGGCACAATCCTCTAAAAAGACCACAGTTACTAGAATTTAATTCTCACACATGTCCAAAAGCAGGGTGATAGACTTGTCTTTACTTGGGCCCCACTGCTCATACTGCCTTGAACCTCATGTCCTATACCAGCCAAGCTTTAGAAAGGCAGGATGACTGCACATATTGAATGGGGTAACAGAAATGGGGAAATAGCAGAAAAAGTGGGGAAATAAGACCTCTTTGAGTCTGAAGAACGCATCAATGACAGGATGAGGAACAAGACCACAGTCGTTCAACATCTTTAATGTTGTCACCTTGATACCGCCTTTGCCAGAGCTGGCATCAGCTTCAGGAGCTACTTCACACACAGTCCTAAATCTCCTCTGAAAAAACCCTGAATTGCAAAAGACTTGCAGTTCATTGTCCTTCTCTTTCCTGCTCTTTCCTCTCCAGTTCTCCATGCTTCCACAGAAAGAGCCAACAGAGCAAGGCACCGTGGTCCCTTTACTCTTTTCTTTCCTATGTCACACATCTTAGAAATAATCAGCTGCAGGAAATCTGAACGAACTGGTGTGATGTAATTGTGTGCCCGTTACTGCCATGCACTCATTTATCTCTGTGTGATAGCCCACTGATATAATGAATCTGGTTACCATGACACCAAAACGTCACAGCTGGTTTGAAAAATTCACAGAGGTCAGGGGCAGAGCAATGTAAAAATCAGTTCATGTTAAGCATATTTGGAGTTGTGCTTCTGTCATCCAGAAAAATTTCAGCATTGATTCAGATCTCCTTGTGCTGATCTTTACTATAAGGAGAAGAAAATGACGGAACAAGAGAATTAATGGCCCGTGTATCAGTATCTCAAGCCCATTCTCCTTTTTTTTTCTGTGAATGCTGTAAGAACATGCTCAGCTCCCACCAGGCCTGACTCAGCCCTTCTGCCCAGGAAAGACACAAAACTGCATCTTTCTGTGTGTTGGCCGAAGGAGAACTAGGAAACAAAGGATGCAAAGGGAAAACAAAAGGATTTATAAGAGAATGAGTGGCTTTTGATGAGAATATAATGAAACACAAATGTCAGAGGGAGTAGCCACAGAGAAAACACCCACGAAGAGCAAAAGTTAAGGCGAGGTGGGAGGAAAATGTTGATGATAGGGGGAAGAGAGAGCAAAATGAAACAGAAAGGAGTCTCAGCAAATTTCCATAATGTAACACTGATGAAGCCTTTTATGAATATGACAGGGGTCTTCAGAATGTTCCCTTGCAGGAAGTTTGCATACTATATCTTAATAGCTCTGAACACTTTCCCAGACTCAGTAAAAGTGGAAACTTCTTCTGCTAGTGCTGCTTGCTCTAGGGCTACCCCTGTGCATCACCAAGCTCCAAGGAGCTGTATCTCTGAGATCTGCTCTGGATGGGCTGGCACATCAAGTCCAGGTCCATGCTGCCTCCAGAGAGTGTGACAGCCCTGACGGTGTACTCTGCAGAGCCAGCTGATGCTGCTCTTCCAGAGAAATACACTACGTCCTACCAAAGGAATGGAGACATTGTTTGCACAATACCTTGTGGGACCTGGATACAGGTTGTTTTTTATCCAGAGCCACACAGAAGCCTGAGCGGATTCAACCTGTGTGTTTGATGAAAAATATCAGGGAAAATGATGAGATTCTGGGCTACCTGAAGCAAAGCCAAATCCACAAGTTAGTATGACCTTAAACACTTCCAGAAATCTCAGCCTGCCCTTACTTCAAGTCCAGACTCAAGCCCCAGCCCAGTGTGCAAACAAAGTACAGATTATTGCTATTTACATACCAGTTGTTTACCCGACTCTATCCTTTCAGACTTGCTCATTTTCTCAGACTGGATGTTTGTCTGCAACATTTCCTGAGATAAGTCTATGCAACTATAAATAAGAAAAAAGATCACAGTTGTCCCTGGATGAGTTTTTGAAAGGTATACAACACCATTCAAGACTCGTTTAAAAAAAAAGGAAGACGGCCAGATAAATCACCTTATAGCAGAGAGGAAGCTTTTGAGCTCCACAGAGTGATTTCACCAGGCCTTTCTGTCTGAAACACATTTTGCTTGTGCAGATGATTTGCTCCAGATAAATCCATCACAGTCACTTCAAGAGGACTGACACCAGTGGTTTAGTCTCTCCAAATCCTACGAAGTGACAAGAAATAGTCTGATCCCTTCAGGGTCTCTGCTGCAGACTTCAGGGGGAGGACTCTCCAGTGGATTCCCCTCAAAGTTGCATGAACAGTAGTTGTATCCCCAGTCCAGTTCACCACCTCCGCAAAGGCTGCTGGAAGGGACTGGAGATGGTTGTTTCCCAACCAAAGTGTGTGCATATTCCTTAGAAGACAGACATCCTCAGGAAGGCTCTCCAATGAGTTAAAGAGTAATAGCAACGTCTCCAGTTTCTCCAGATGCTGAATGCTGGAGGGGATGGTATCTATTTTGTTGTCACTTACATCCAGAAAGGTGAGGCTCCTCAGCTGGCAGAGGGGTGCAGGCAGCTCGGTGAGGCTGTTGTTGGCAAGGTGGAGGCTGTGCAGCCTTTGGAGTGACCCCATCTCAGCGGGCAGCGAGCTCAGGCTGTTGTTGCTCAGTGAGCCTCTCCAAGTGACTCAAAGTGCTAATTTCAGCTGGGATTTTCTTCAAGTTGTTGGAGTCCACATAGAGGCAGGTGAGGTTCCTCAGACAGCCAATCTCCTGGGGAAGCAGCTCCATCCAGTACCTCCATCCAGCAGCTCTCTCATTCCAGGCTCATCTCCAGCACCTGCATCTGGTCCAAGCCAAAGACCTGTATGGGAACTGACAGCAGCTCTCTGGCCAGAGATCTTGAGTTTCTTCTTCCCTTCATATTTTGGATCATACTCTGTAAGGTACCTCCAGAGTGGATTAGGACATGGACAGGCACATCTGGGAGAGGTGACTGCATCCATATCCCACCGGAACAGTGGCTGGTTGAATGGAAACTGTCAGTCACACTTACTTGCATGCTCCACAGGCAGCCTCTGAGGTTTTTGGTGGATCAAGGTTCTCTGTCAGCTTTCTGCTCTGCTGGGCACGTTACCAACACACCAGACATGCAGAGTGTCTGAGTTGCTGAGATACATCCCACTGAGTAAATATTTGGTGTTCTCATATGATCAGGTATTTCCCCTCCTGCTCTGCAGAGTACACAAACCCAGCTCCTGGGCTGTGACATGGCCTCTCACAGCTGCAACCAGTGAGCAGTGGTCAGAAAGGGAAAGATCTGCCTCTGCTTTTCAGCAGATGTGTTAAAAACACTGCTTGTGAGTAGCTCTCCTTCTTGGAGCATCAAGGGTGCCTTTGTCTGAAGAATTCACATTGACTGGGATCACAATGGAAGCAGCAAGGCAGAGTAGATAAGGCGCATTGTAAATGGGACAAGAACATGGTAAATGGGACAAAAAGAAGACAGAGCCATAGCTGGTGGCCTGGGAACTGGGAACCGTGAACATACCTTGTCCTCAAGTTAGTTTGTGTCTCTAACATTCAGCAAACACAATAAAGGACCAGTTTTGAAATCTGGAAGTCCTCTTCCCTCCTGCTAAGTGCATGAACCCCTACACCATAGAGGTACCATTCTTCTTGTGTTGCACTTGCTCTGGCATATTTAAAAGCAAATTTTTATTCCTTGATGTCAAGGGTTTTGTAGGAGATGTGTAAAATGCCAGGTTTATCCCAAGCTACTCAGCACAGTGAGTGATGTAGAGAGCCATTTCAAATGCTTCTCAAGAAGAGAGGTCTCCGCAGCACCCCACAGGCCATTAGAGGTAGAAGACAGTATGTTAGAGGTAGAGTCTAAGCTGGTCTACTAGGTCAGGTCTTGTGAAGGTCAGGTCTTGCACATCAGCTTTGCTTTCCCTATCTGTTCAGTTCTGATCATCTCAGGCCAGGATGGTCCTGAATTTGCTGGAACCTGTGTTCCAGCACCAGCGGAGCGTGCGGCTGCACAGATTGGGGTGAGTGGTAGTAGCGGTCAATGCTGGCTAGAGGATTTGGGGATTCTCGTTTAACGCTCAGAGCTTACATTCTAGATGCTAGTGATTTTTAATTGGGTTTTACCCTGAAATACAGCTTTTCAGGCCTGGCATATACCAGCTGTCACCCTTGACTTGGATTCAGAGTGCAAATATCCTAACTATATCAAAATCAAGCCTGGGATTTCCTCCAGATAAATTTTCAGCATCTGTAAGAGAAAACTGTATCACTTGCCTGTGAGGCTGCTTAGGCACTACAGGCTCCTGGGATAGAATCACAGAATTCTTTGGGTTGCAAGGGACCTTAAATATTATCTAGTTCCAACCTCTTTGCCATGGGCAGGGATGCCACCCACTAGACCAGGTTGCTCAGGTCCCCATCCAATCTGGCCTTGAAACCTTCCAGAGATGGATGTTACATGAAAAGGATTCAGCAGAACTTGAGACAGTCTAATAATTTTTCATAAGCAAGAATGGGTACAATAACTTAGAAATATCTGTACATCAGCCTTGAACGCAGCAGCCAAGGAAAAGTGAGATTTTCACTTGCAGAGGAAGGTTGCTTTCCAACAGACCTCACAAATAACTGTAAAAATAAGACTCAACTCCCATCAAGAAGGTGCTGAAGAAGTTATTGCACTGACAATAATTTCAGTCTTGGGTGAAAACCATCCCCCACATTGCTAAGGGGAAAAATGTGTCTCTAAGAACACATTGTCAAATACATCTGTCCTGTGAAATAAACCAAATTGCTCTATGTGCTGCCTTCTGGTTGAACATGCTTTTCTCTTCAAATCCAAACCCGAGTCTTTCAGACAGCATGTCATGCAAAGACAAAGCTATGGTCAAAAAGTAGTTTCTGTGGGTTTTGGCACTGTTCTCTTGCTGCACTTTTTCAAGCCTGGAGTTTGACCCTGTATTTTCCTTTACAAAGGTGGCAGGTTCTTCTCTGCTCCATCTTGCAGGACATCCTTCTTCTTGATGCTTATAGCTGGCTCCTCAGGAATGTCAGAGTATGATTAATGTTCCTAATTGTCCCCTTGTGCTTTCTAAATAAAGTTCATGTCACAAACTGTAAAATAGCAAGAAAGAGCCTACATTTTCAACACATAAACCCCTAGAAACCCAGCAGGATGGTCTCATTCTCAGTTCAGACAAACTTCAACAACATTGCCAGCATCAATATTATGGAGCCAAGCCCGAAAAAGTATTCAGATGTTAACCCTTACAACAAAAATCTGCTTTGTAAAGCAACTACCAAAACTAGTCTCCTCTTCATCACATCTTCATGCTTTTCTAATCAGTTATTCCCATTTCACAAGTCAGAAGACAAATATCTACTATGTATGTGACTTCCAGGTTTAAACCAAATCAAGGAAATTAAGCAGGCTTTTTCTTGATTCATCTTCATAATTTATAAAGGTGTTGAAAGAAAAATCCAAACGCTGATGGACCCTTATGTCCCCAAGGACTTCAGGTGCCAAATTTAGTATGTGGTAGACAATTGATAAAGAGACTCTTCCTCCATCAGCTCTGGCTCTGCAGAAACAGCAGCAAGGAGGACTCTTGGTGGTCTCTGGTGGATGGTCACCCCTGCACAGGGCTGCAGACTGGGCCAGGAGCCTGCCTTCAACTCCAGACTGGCTTCATCCCTGTGCCGCTCTTCCTGCCATGCCATGGAGCGGCCACCTTAACCCTCACCAGCACTGGGCTCCAGCTCATAGAGGCTGAAAGGGTGGTAGTAGATTTTTTTCAGTCTATATGATAACTGTTGAGTTATTGCAGTCATTTTAAGAAAATTTTCATGGCCCAAGGACAGTATAAGTTCCTGCCATAACCTTGTCCCTCTCCCCCTGAACAGCCTGGCTGCTGGCGACAACATTCCCCACACCAGCTCAGGGGAAATGTGAGTTACTGATGGTGGAAGATAAAGACAGCTACCAGATCTTTTCTCCACGGAGATGTAGTTAATGTAGGCAACATAGCTCTGAATGCTGCAGCTGAATACTTTAGGATAAACTGAATGGATCTCCAGGCTCTCCAGCTCTCATTGGAGCCACCAAAGTGCAGGTACCAGGCTTGAGTCCTTAAAGTCAAGGAGTTGGACTTTGATGATCCCTGTGGGTCCCTTCCAACTATGGACATTCTATGGTTCTATGTTCTGTGACTCTGAATCTCACTGGGAGAGACTGAGCACAGGATTGATGTACCCAGACACAAACATTTTACATCATTTGACGTGATCTCTCCGGGGTCGCCCACTGAAGCTCTGGAAAGGCTTCCCTAGGTCCTACATCATACCTGCCAGTTCCTGTCACTGTCTCTGGCCCCACACAGTGTGGATGGTGACACCCAGCCATTCCTAGGCACCAAGTCCTGTTACAGAAGGTGTCAAATGCAATCTTTAACAGGGCAAAGCTTGGCCAGTTTCCACATTAAAAGACTGAACCATCACTAGACTCTATTTTAGGGGGTTTTTTAAACATAATTTTTAAACTTTTTTGTTTTTTAATAATTCCCCAGAATGTAAAAATCTGTGTTTGTCTCCCAACCATTTCTGTGGTCAGAGCACAGACTTTGGGCTTAGCTGCCACAGAATTTTTATTGTCTCTCTGGAAAAAAAGAAAAAAACCCACAGGCATTTTATACAGCTTCCAAGAAGCAGCTAATTCAAAACTGTTTAGAAAACAAGTAGCAAGTGTTAAATAATTTAGCACCAAAAAAAATATTTTCTCCAAATGGTCCCACTTTCTTCTGTCTTTGTAATTTTTTTATTTGACAAGCAAAAAATTGAATGAAATAATGGTCTGTTTGCTATAATTACAGTAATTTACACATTATATAAAAAAGGAGAAAAAAGAGCAACTGACAGTGGTGCCATAAATCTCATGTGTACCTTTTAAAAATGTGAATAATATACTGTCTGACTCTCTAATGCAATTTTAACAGAACATTGCCACAGGGCCAACACAAAATCCAACAAAAAATAAGCCTATTCCCAGGTTTAAACCTCAGACTCAGTGAACAGACTGTATGGTGATTTACCAAACACTTGGTTGTAGAGACAGGAACACAGAGATTCCAAAGCCACAACTTTCCCTTATTCAAGGGCAGTTAGGAGAGAGCCACCAGTACTGTCCCTGCCCTACCTGCCACCTCTTGCCTGGGTGTTCACCTTGCACAGCGCTGGACAGACAATACACACACAGCCACCTGCTCAGGCACAGAGGCACCTGCATTTTCTGGAGGGCAGCTTCTGACCTTGCCCAGGGCTGTACTTGTAGGTTTACTGGCTTCCCAGATGGCAGACCTACTTTGGAAAGTAATCTCAGACCATGTTTCCGAAGACTGCAAATACATACAAACAGAGTGAGGCAAAAACTGTGGCAGTTTTCAAAATCCTCCAGATACACCCTCCATTCTTACCTGTTATTGGTGACTTTTTAGGCACATTCCTGTAGGGCTTGCTTCTGCAAGAGGTGGCAGCTATAGGAACCTCCCTTTGATGACCAAAATCTGGGTGAGTGCAAACACAGGTCTTGATCTGGGTCTGCAGCTCATGTCTTGTACTCTGCTCACTAACAGAGTGACAGATTCTGCCTGGTAAATGTCATTTAACTGGCTGGAGAGAAAAAAAAGTTTAAGAAAAAGCAGGGAAATGGCCCCCAGTGAATTCAGGGCACAGAGACAGTCTGGGGTGTCTCTAAGAACAGACTGAACAGATAGCCGTATGCTGGGGAATATGCTGGAGCAAAGGGAATTAGGCTGTGTCCCTTTTTATGTGTGGAAAATGTTCAGAGATGTAGTCCTAACTCATGAAGATTTTTCAATTGCTATTAAAGATGCAAGTGTGTCCCGTGTGTTCCGAATGCAGACTCTTGGAAATGGCTCCCACAGACATTCAAATGAAAAGGGCTATCAAAAAACCCCTTTTGATCTCCTTCAACTGGATGCCACTGCACCATCTCACCTACTGTGGATTGCACGAGATAACCCTTAGAGTTCCCTTCCAACCCAAATTATTCTGTGATTCTATGACCTCACAGGAGTTAAAGACTCTGAAATTTGCTTAACAGAACATCATTATGTATATTGCCTTCTCATGGTGCACTAGAATGTACCGAAATTGATGCCATGCATAGCATGGCACATCATGACACACATGATGAGAAGGAATCTGTAGGGACGAAGGAGTCACCATCATGACAGGAATTAAATGTCATATTTGCATGGTCCAGTTAACATGTTTGACCTCTGTAACACCTGTTCATTACCATCACATTTACCCAAAAAATATCTCATCCCACGTTAGGAAGTGCTCTCAAATACAGACCCTGTTCTGCCTCACCACTGGAGGGATGAAATCTCACTCAGCCTGGACTAGAAAAAATGTTTCAGTTAAATATGTGACTTACATAATTGCTTAATACTAAAATCCAGCAAGCTGACCCAAGATGCAGTACAATAACAGATATACCATTGAGAGTTACTTAAAAGTGGTAAGCTTTTCACTTCATGATATTTTCACTTTGATTGGTCTTTCCATAGCAAGAAACACAGTAAAATCAAATCAAAGAGTTTATTTGCATAGGAAATAGCAAAAATAGCACCATTGAGAGCTACACAGTAAAGACTTTGTTTAACCCTCACATTTGTACTTGTTATTTAATTTCATTTTTCAGTAAAGCAGAGGCAAATTTTATCTGCTAGTGGGTAAAAAAAGACTCCAATGCTGGCAAATGCTTATCTCTGGGCTTTAGCCTCAGGGTCTGATTCTGGACTGGTTATCGACAGCTGTGGCTTCTGCTTGGGTTGGCCAGTTTGGAAGCACCACGCCATATGGTGAATGTGTTAGCAGGGCAGGGTGCCTCTTTTCTGTCTCCAAAAGAACAGATGAGATTCCCAAACACATTCAGCACTTAGTGCCTGTGTCAGGTCCATTACTCCCATCTCTCACTACAAACTGCTTTGTGCAGAAGAGGTTTGAGAATGCAGCTGCTTTGCTGGCTGGCACATACCCAAGGCCTGATCACTTCTCAGATCTGCACTTAGTGGGTGGGCATGGCTTGGTCAGAGGGTTAAGCTCACAAATGACCTATTGTGAAGGTCTTTTCAAACTCCATCCCCTTTTTACTTTGTATTTTCATTCTCGGGTTGATTTTGGCAATTAGCTGATAGGGAGAAAGGGCCACTGTCTGGCTTGTTGCTTTCACTCTCAAACACAATTTCCCCCATGTTTCTGAACATCTCTTTGTTCTGATCCTTCATCAAAGATCAAAATCCGCCTAGAACAGCCTGCACTATGCACCAGCCTTCTAAGTAACACAACTTGCCAAATTATTGTCATAGTGGATCAACCAAAATAGTGAATTGGGTCACAGTTCGCTTCCTGAGTTTTTAATACCAGGGGACTTTCTATGCTGCTCTGGCTGATATTTGGGTGAAGCAATGGTAGGGGAGCTGTGCATGTGCTGACAGTGCACAGGGGATTTGGTATCCTTGACATGACAGAGGATAACCTTGAAGATTTTGGCAGAGGCGTTTCCCTGACAGAGGGAAATAAGTTCCATTTCTTAGAACCAAACTCTCTGAGTACAGAGAGTAGCAAGGAGGTTTAGATCATCTGTGTCGTCTCTTCAGGAGATCCCACATGACTCCATAAAAAAGTAGCTCCTATAGAATATTGATTCATTTATTAAATTTAACAGGGATCTTCTGGAAAGCACATACTAGCTGTTCCATATTGTCTGTCCACTGGGAGTTGGATATACTGAAGGCCCCTTTTCCAGCTTTGGCATAGCTTTATCTTCCCCCTCCATGTGGATGCCAAATAGCACCAACAATCCTGTGCCTGTGTGTCACAGTTAATGCCCCAGGCTGCAGGATTTGATTTCAGTTGAAAGGGTGAGGGATAAAGCTTTGGAAAGAATTAATCAGATAACAGATGAAAAATTTGGCATTGGAATGGTTTTGCATAAACAATCACACAATGCATTACTATTATATGCTCTTCAAAAGAGGAAAAAAACCCACTTATTTTTAACATTTTAATATGCCCTGATGTAAGAGAAAACAAAACAAAACAAAAAAGTTCACATATCACATCAAAGATAATAATAATAATAATAATTATAAGTCATAAAAATAATCTGACCGACCGGCAGCATTCGTTGGCTTTAGAAGGCCTCCTGCAAAAGAAACACAGCTGAAAACATTGGAGAGCTCTTGGCAGGTGTGAGGAATTCAAGTTTTCAAAACAAGTCTGGGGGTGCTCCCTGCACGCTATGGCCCTTTGACGTTGGAGGGCCGGGCAGCCAGGCTTGCATAGTAAGCGCACTGAGAGGGGTCACACTGTCCACTGGCTCCTGGGGGTCCCTGGGGACCTGCCAGACCCGGCACACCGGCTTCACCTTGAGGGCCGGGAGGTCCTGGCATCCCATCTTTGGCATAACCAGGCTCCCCTGGGAGGCCTGAAATAGAAACAAAATGCCCTTGGTGAGTGACACCAGAGTGACACCCCCAGGGTGCAGTACTCAGCAGTGTAATGTCACAGGAAATGGCTTTGCTGCCAAACTGGGATGCAGACAGCAGCTTCTACAGATTTGGATTTGGCCAGGATGTATCTCAAGGATATAACCAGAGAGTCTCCTCGGAAATAAAGATTTCTATTCCCTATGGCAGCCTCAGGATGCTTGGCTCTGCTATGGCTGCTCTTCCTCTATCTCCACACTGAAGTTGTGAAGCTGCATGAGACAACTAATGACATACAGTCCTCACAGAGAGGAGGTGAGGATGGGAAAGCTGGAGGCAAGAGCCAGCTTGGGGAGACAACTCATTGTTGCAGAGCATAGTGTGCACAGTTATTTGAAGGCAATGCAAGGCCAGTCTGCCAAATGCAAACCATGGGGTTATGAGGGCTTCCCATAGCTCCTTTCCCAAAAAAGCAATGAAGGCAAAACTGATCAATGGTTCCTAATTTCAGACTGCAGACAAACTATATTTGCTGCTGCTTTGTCAGTACCCGCAAAGCAGCTGTATCCCCAAGACACAGGTGTTCAGTATGACCTTTTATAACATCTGAAGCTGCCTGAAACTCTGGGTTCAGCTTGGTCACAAGAAGACTCTGCCAAGGACAGAGAAAACACTTACTTCATAGTGCCTCTAATAATTAAAGCTTCACTTTGTATTTGTCCCAAAGGACAGCTAACTTAGCTGTAACTGAGATGGTTCATTATACCCATCAGGCTGAGGAAATAAAGGTGGCGAGATATGATGTCAGTGATACAGTCCTTCCCTTTGGGCCACATCCTACAGAAACTGTGTACATTGTACTTATGTCATCCTGATTGTCTCTCTAATACAGCAGACACCTGTGTCCTGGTAGTGGTTCTAAGTGGTGTGTTTTGTGGGGTGTTCTGATTAACACACCTGGAATTCCTGGAGGACCCATTTCCCCTCTCTGGCCAATACCAGTGTCTCCCTTCTCACCCTTTGCTCCTCTTTCTCCTGTAAAGAAAAAAATATGACCTGATGAGCGTGGTCTACAGAACTAAACATTACTATAGGTGTTTCATCCACACTGAAGCAAATATATTTGGTAAAAATAGTTCCTAATTGTGGCCAGTCCTCTGAAAGGGGACATTACGTGGGAATGAAGACTTGCCCCACTCCAGTTCTGGCCAGAGGTGGAGCATACCAGCAATTGCTGGTCAGATTCAAACCTCTGATTCAACAGACTGAGGTCGCTTTCAACACCTGCATTTTGAGGACTATTTATATGCTACTAAAAGGAAAGGTGGATGCCAAAGTGGAATGGACACATCCTTTTACTGGACTGCCCCAACAACCAAGTTTCACTCACCTTTGGGACCAGCTGGTCCAGGTGGCCCCTCAGACCCAGTCTGTCCAGGTCGGCCAGGCTCTCCTGGAGGGCCAGTTCTTCCTGGAAGTCCTTCCTTCCCAGGGGGACCAGGAGGTCCTGGTCTGCCATGGGATGCTTTTACCTGTGCAGGCTGTATCTGAGCCAGGATATAGGGCAACTTTGCTGTGAAGAGAGGGAAATGGGTTGGTTAGACTAGAAGGACTATGCTCCAAGAGATGAAGAGCCAGAACCAGGGGATCAGTAAAGTCCAAGTATTGTCACAGATCACTTTTCCAGGGACACCCATTTGTTGTCCCACCATAATCCATGATTGTGACTCCCTAATCACCTCTAAATTATTTAAATCTCATTTCTTGGTAGCTTTAAATTTCTCATAAATTTAATACTTTATCATAAACTTTTCTCTCATCCTCTGCTCCTTGTCCTCCAAGAATCTGAAATGTCCCTTCCTTTAGTTGTGCAGGTGATACCTGGTAGATACCTGTTAAACTGGGACCACTGCTGCTCTGAGAAGGAGAGCCTTTTTCTACTGCTTTTGTTACACAGAGATACTACATGGCTGGTCTGTAGGGAGAAAGCTTTTCTTGTTCCAGGCTATGTCACACATGGAGTTAAAGCCTAATGCACCCATCTCTGGCTGTGAAGTCAGAAGCTGTAACTAAGCTCCCTGTAACAGCATATTCTGCAATTCCTGGCAGGCACACACTGCCTGCCATTTCAGTGCTAAGACCCTGAACAACCATGCTGGTTTGGCTGGGGTGGAGTTATTTTCTTCACAATGGCTGGTATGGGGCTGTGTTTTGGATTTTTGTTGATGTTTTTGTTATTGCTGAGCAGGGCCTACACAGAGCCAAGGCCTTTTCTGCTTTTTGTACTGCCACATTGGCAAGGAAGTTGAGGGTGCAGAGGAGGTTGGGAAGAGACACAGCCAGAGTACGTGATCCAAACTGACCAAAGGGATATTCCAGACCAGGTGACATCATGCTCAGTATATAAAGTGGGGGAACAAGAAAGAAGGGGGGGGACATTTGCAGTGATGGTGTTTGACTTCCCAAGTCACCTTTACATGTGATGGAGCCCTGCTCTCCTGGAGATGGCTGAACACCTGCCTGCCCATGGGAAGCAGGGAATTAATTCCTTGCTTTGCTTTATTTCTGGGTAGTTTTTGCTTTCCCTATTAAACTGTCTTTATCTCCACCCATGAGTTTTCCAGCTTTTACCCTTCTGATTCTCTCCCCAGTCCCGCTGGTAGGGGAGTGAGTGAGTGGCTGCATGGGCCTTGGCTGCTGGCTGGGGTTACACCACAAAAATAACCTTGGGAGCTCATAAAACACACTCAGCATCACAAACATCCTCCAGAACAGAGGATCTTCTCTTTCTATCTTCTCTTCATTAATCCTAAATTTTAAATTATTTTAGACTGGTGTGGATATTGAAGACTGAGAGTGTGTAAATAAAATCTGTGAAATAATCACTCCATTTACCTGTGATCTTTAGCATGGAGCAAAATGTTAGCACCTGTGTGTCAGCTGCTTCAAGAGCTGTGTGAGAAGGACTACAGCTTTGCATCTCACTGTCAATGGCATCAGTAGTGGTCTGTAACTCACATACTTTGAGAGAAACAGCAGCCCACATTCCCTCCAGCCCCTGTTCTTATATAGGTGAGTATCACAAGTCACAGACAAAAATCAGGAATATTTCTTCTCCAGCTGGGATCTCAAAAGCAAGTTTACGATCTACTCTGGTTACTTTCTGTGCTATTGCTGGGAACATTGAAGCTTGGGGAATTGTAAAGCACATTTCCTTTTACACATCTTCCAAGCAAGCTTGCTGCAATGCTACCTTCCTTAAGCAGAAGTTCAGATGCCAGAATAGCTATGGAAAGCATCTTTCATACTCTCCAGATCCATCTTCTGGCTTCCTGGTACTGATTACTTACCATCAAGCTGCTTGGATAACTCCTCTTGGATGAGTCTCCTCAAAGTCTCTAGAGATGGGGGTTCTCCCTAAAGAGTCAGAATCACAGGGATGAGACAAGATAATCACAGCCAAGGGATCAGATGGTGATAGGAACTTCCCAGATAGTGGGAACAGTTTTAAACTGAAAGAGGAAAGATTTAGATATTGGGAAGAAATTCTTTACTGTGAGGGTGGCGAGGCACTGGAATGGTTTGCCCTGAGAAACTGCGGATACCCCAGCCTGGGAAGTGTTCAAGGCAAGTTGGGTGGGCTTTGGAGCAACCTGATATGGTGGGTGGCATCAATGCCTATGGTGGGGGGGGGTGGGGGGCAGTGCTTGGAACTAGATGAAATTTAATGTCCCTTCAACCCAAAACACTCTGTGGTTCTATGATGCGCAAACTAAGCCCTCCACAAGGGGCTCGGCAGGTGCCATGTCATCACCCACAGCACACACAGGGCTGCAGGGTCTGCCTAAAAGAGGAATGTAAAGGGATTCAAAACAATCACAGAATCAATTAGGCTGGAAAAGACCTCTGAGATCATAAAATCTAGCCTTTGACTGAACACCACCATGTCAAGTAAAATATGGCACTGAATGACACGTCCAGTCTTTCCTTAAACATCTCCAGAGACAGTGACTCCACCACTTCCCTGAGCAGCCCATTCCAATATTTAATTGCCCTTTCTGTGAAGAAATTCTTCCTAATGTCCAACTAAACCTCCCTGGCACAGATTGAGACTATGTCCTCTTCTCCTACCATTAGTTGTCTGGGAGAGGAGACTGATCCCCACATAGATAGATCCTCCTCTTAGGCAGTTACAGAGAGTAATAAAATCCCCGCTGAGCCTCCTTTCCTCTGAGCTGAACAAAGCCAGCACGCTCAGTCTTCACAGGAGTTGTGCTCCAGACCTTTCACCATCTCTGTTCCCTTCTCTAAAACTGCTCCAGAACCTCATGTCCTTCCTGAACTGGGGGGCCCAGAACTGGACACAGGATATGACGTGTGGCCTCTCCAGTGAACAGCACAGAGGGACAATCACCAGCCCGGTTCTGCTGGCCACACTACTGCTGACACAGAATGCCAGGAGGCCACCGGCCTCCTTGCCCAGCTGGGCACACACAGGCTCACGTTCGGCCGCCATTGGCCAGCACCTCCCGGGCCTTTCCTGCTGGGCAGCTTTCCAGCCACTCTGCCCCCAGCCTGGAGCACTGCAGGGCCTT